>NC_057804.1:672346014-672421238 GCF_018294505.1 Triticum aestivum
AGCGCACCCCCTTTAGTACCGGGTCGTGGCACAAACCGGTACTAAAGGGGGGGCCTTTAGTACCGGTTTGTGCCACCACCCGGTACTAAAGGGGGTCGCTTCCCGCCGCTTGGCCTGGCCAAAACAGGCCTTTAGTACCGGTTGGTGGTTCCAACCGGTACTAAAGGTGCCTTCTATATATACAACGGCTACGAAAATTTCAGTTTCCCTCTCTGTTCGTTCCTCTGTTTCCGTCTCCGTCGCCGTCGCCGCCACCCTCGATCGTCTCCGTCGCCGCTCGTCTCCGTCGCCGCCCCCGTCCCCGTCGCCGCCCCCGTCCCCGTCGCCGCCCTTGTCTCCGTCGCCGCCCCGGGCCCGTCCCCATCGCGTCGTCCCCGTCCCCGTCGCGCCATCCCGCCGTCGCCTCGCCGTCGCCTCGCCGTCCCCGTCGCCTCGCCGTCGCCTCGCCGTCGCCTCGCCTCGCCGTCGTCGTCGCCCGTTGTGAGCCCTCCCCGAGCCCGTACACACACACACACAAGCATGTTTAATTAGTTTAGATAATTAGTCTTTAATTAGTTTAGATTATTTAGATTATTATTTTGTATGTTTAATTAGTTTAGATAATTAGTGTTTAATTAGTACACACACACGTATTTTGTATGTTTAATTAGTTTAGATTATTTGGATTATTATTTTTTCACTATTATATATGTATGAATGCATGTTAGATGGATATAATTAGTGTTTAATCAGCTAGAAATTAGTGTTATATAGAAATGTTAGAAATTAGTGTTATATAGAAATGTTAGAAATTTTAGAAATTTTAGTGTTATTTAGATTATTTAGATTAGCATAATTAGTGTTATATAGAAATGTTAGAAATTTTAGTTATCAAAATCCAATCATTAAAAAATTGTTACTTTTTGCGGGCATATAGCTAGTATTTGTTCTCGACGATGCCCGGCCCGCATCCTCGCCGTCGACCCGTCCGCGACGACGTCCAGCCGACCCATGTCCGGGACTGGGCTCCGCCGGGCTGGCACTGGTAGGTGCTGCCTGGAGGGGCGCGCCGCTTGATGAGGAACCTGGCCCCGGGTCCCGTCGTCGACCCTGATCTCGTTTGGTGGCGTTCACATGGGCCAGTTTCGGTGCGGAGGGACCCGGCCCCGCCGGAGGTGGTACGTCGCCGTGTCAGGGAGGAGGACGAGCACGTCCATCGCTACATGGTTGCGTTAGAGGGCGGCAGGTTCTCCAATACCTGGCAGTATCTTCGGGGATCTCACTTCAGCTATGATCCTGTGAGGGTTCCTTCTCTTTGGGTGTCCACCGCCCGCGCCGCAGGAACCGCGAGTGTCCTAGATTCTTCTGTAGTATTCGATCTTTAATTAGCTAGCCAGTGATGTACTATTCAATATTATATATTATTCGAGACGATGTATTCGAGATTATATCTATTATTCTAGACGAAGTATTCGAGATTATATCTATTATTCGAGACGATGTAATTTGAATACTAAATTGTTTTATATTTCTTTTGAATTAGTTAAATAAAAGCTATGGCAGACAATACCGACAGAGAGGGAGAACAGACCATGTTCGATATGATACGCGGGCCAAATGATGATCAGAATGAAGAAGATTATGACGGCTCCGAATTTCTAAACAACACCGGAGAGGGTGATATGATATTCGATCGCGACGACCGAATTGATGAAGTCATGAACTACGATTATGACGATGACGAAGAACATGTTGATCCTGAAACAACAAAGACCGGCGAGGTATATATATTTATATAAGCAGGTATCTGGTGATCATCACATGTTTTAAATGACTTGAAGATATATTAACGAATCGATCTTTGTTCTTTCAGCCATCCGGATCGAGCAAATCTTCAGGCAAAAGGACGAAACGAGGCCCGAACAAAAAGTTGAAGGAGGGCGTAAAGTACAATATCGAGGCAATCAGACCTAGTGGCGAACCATTAGCGCCTAAGAAGATTGCGGACAAGTTCGTTCGTCAGTGCGGAGTTCTTGTGAAGGACCAACTCCCGATCTCCCTTCAAGAATGGAGAGAGCCAGCAAAAGACAAAAGACAAAAAGACAAAGAGGACGCTGCTCCACGTCCAGATGTTACTTTTGTCGACAAGAATCAAAAAGATCTGCTTTGGGATACTCTCATGGAACATTTCACCCTACCAGATCATTTCACAGAAGCAGATGTGCAGAAAGTCAAGGACGCTGCTCTTAGGAAGATGGCGGTTGCATTCAAGAACCACAAGAATCGTGAATGGGACAAGTACGTCAAGGGAGGAAGGAAGACTCCAGTATTCGAGGGAACACTAGAGAACCAACGTGCTCATTGGGACGATTTCGTGAAATTCAAGGATTCGGAATTAGCTAAGGAACGGTCGAGAATAAACAAGAAGAATGCCGAAAAAAGGATAAGTTCCATAAGCTGGGGCCAGGTGGCTATGCGGTGGCAATGCCTAAGTGGGATAAGTCTGAGAAAGAGATGGAGGATGCAGGTGCCACTCCGGTTACTAAGAGCTGGCCCCCCAGGGTCAGGACTTGGTTCTATGCGCATGGGGGGGAGTTGGACCCGAAGACAGGCAATGTTTCGACGAGGGCAAGTCTGAAGGGAGCCGACGATGCGATACTTGTTGCAATAGAAGAGGCACGATCGGGGGTGTTCCAGCCCAACAGAGAGAACGACGAGCTTACGCGTGCCCTGGGAAATCCTGAACACCCGGGAAGAACACGAGGCAAGGGCGCTATTCCGTGGTATGAGGGGTTCTCAGACTGGAACACCGACTACAGAACCCGTGCGAGAAAGAAGATTGCGGAGGAGAAGAAGAGGAAGATGGAGGAGGAGCAGAGGAAGCGGGACTATGAACGCCTTCAAGGCCTAGAAGCAAGTCAAGCGGAATTGGTAGTCAAATTCCAGCGGCAGCAGGAGCAGATCGACTCACTTACCCAGCAAAGGGGGTCTCAGCAGCTGCAGCAGCTAGCGAATGATCCAGCATTGGATAGCACCGCCCCATCCATGCCGAGAAGCAGCGTGGGTTCCGCCCCGGACGACGCAATGCTGGGTAGATACCCCGTGGATGACATCACGGAGAACACTAGCTGCGAGCTACACGTCAAAATGAAGAACATATCCATGAAGGTGGCGGACGCCGTTGCTTTTACAAATCCCCCCGAGGCAACCTTCCATTGCAACCCGATTCCAGTGGGCTATGCTCGTGTCTTGGTTGATGAGGTGGTGGACCCATATTCGGAGCTAGAGCTTGACTATCCTGGAGGTGACGACGAGCGCTTTCTCGGAGACGCCAAACATCGTATCATCCTATGGAAAAAGGATTGCATCATCATTCGAAGGCCACCGACACCGCGTCAGCCGACTCCTCGTCGAAGTCCGCCACCGAGTCAGCAGTCTCCCGCTCCTGCAAGTCCACCAAGTCCGGCAAAGTGTCAGGCCACTCCTCCTCCAAGTCCGGCAAAGTGTCAGGCCACTCCTCCTCCTCCAAGTCCGCCACAGCGTCAGACATCCACTCCTCCTCCAAGTCCGGCACAACCTCAGGCCACTCCTCCTCCAAGTCCGGCACAGCTTCAGGCGGCCACTCCTCCTCGTCCAACTCAGCCCCGTCAGCCGTCTCCGCCGCCTCAGCAATCACAGAAGAGACACCCCGCAGCTATGGTGCGTAGCGGTACGAGTCGAGGTAGTACAGGAAGTACAGGCGGAGGCAAGCGATATAAATATGGTCCAAGCCTCACGCCTCTTCCGCAGAGGGCTTATGACAGGTCCGAGGAGGAAATCGCAGCCATATCAAAGTCCGAGGTGGAAGCCCATTTTGCACCGAAACCGCCACCGCCGCCAAGGGAGAAAGTGCCTGAGGAAACGATTGACCACTTCATTCGTATGGCTCAACCACCAGCTCCCGAGCCTGTTGACACAGACTATGAGCGCCACATCAGGAAGTTAAATCGAGCACGTGTACGTAAGGAGGCGAGCTCGGGATCGAGCAAACAAGAAGCAGCTGTCAAAAAATGCGGGAAAACCATTCCCCAGCTGGGAGAACAGGCGGCGCAATCGATCCCCTCGCTTGTTGTGCCAACAACACGTGACAGTACGCGCGCCCAATATTATTGTGGGCAAACAGTTTACGTTCCTGAGGTGGGCAATGTGGTAATAACGGAGGAGCATATAATGCAGGCTGAAGTTCTCAAAATCACTGTTGGACAACTCCTCGAGATCGAGCCCATGCCTGTGCTTAGAGAGGATGAAATAAAACGGAAATATGTCCGGGGCCAACCTTTGGTCGAGCCAGACAAGGTCAAGAACCTCCCAACGAGAATGTATGAATTGCATCAATGGTACATGAACATTACCAAGATTTCCGATCGATTGTCCCTCATGGTGAATGTCAAGGAGGATCATTACTACCATGAGAAAGCTGTGTCCGTTGAGTATTCTGAACTGTTTCAGTTATACAATCAAGACGCACTCGACAAATCTATCGTCAGTTGCTATTGTCTGTAAGTGATTTCTTTCTGTAATTTAAGTCTCAAGCTAGCTGTAGTGATCCTTATCATTACCTGTAATTATCCTCACTATATTCTTTTCTGTGGTATTATATGCAGGATGAAGATGTATGAAATGAGAAAAGGTGGACGCTATGGCATTGGGTTCATTGACCCAAACACCGTTAATGAATACACATGGAAAATAGATGAACGTCATCAAAAGGCCGTAGAGGACAGCATGCTAGAGTTCTTGAAGCGCCTCAAATACAATGAAGATATACTACTTCCTTACAACTTCCAGTGAGTCACACTGTCTTGTACTACAAATTCTCTGTTTTTGCCTACTAACTAGCTACATGTTTTTGCTTACATATGCCCGCTTAATTAAGACATGCAAACGTGTGTGCATGCAGATATCACTGGGTCTTGTGTATCATTAAAGTTGACGCCGGAACAGTTGAAATACTGGACTCACTACTCAAAGAAAAAACTGACTATAACATCTTGTTTGGGATAGTCAACAGGTAATTTCAATCATTATTAACTATATATCTCGGCCTATTTAGTTCGTCATTTCATGATATGAACCATTTAATAACCCCTTTATTCATTTTCTTTTTCGGCGGGCAGGGCTTGGGCAAGGTTCATCAGGGTTACGGACGGCGAATGGAAAGAAAAGCTTAAATGGGGAAGACCCAAGGTAAGTAATTAAGTAGTACTAGCTAGCTAGCTAGCTGCCATCTCTTTAATTATCATGCTTGATTAATTATTATCTGATCAAATTTCATTCTCGTAAAGGCCCTGAAGCAGGCGTAGGGGACTGATCTGTGTGCATTCTGCGTTTGCGAGAACATTCGCATGATGGCGTCCGAAAGGAGCAGATCTCAAAGACAGGAATGGGTACGCTTGTCAAAACACTATTCATAATTTTTACACCATTATCAATATCTAGTCACACAACTAATACACATGCATATTGATCTCCTTCTTAACAGTTCAGAGAGGTGCGGGCAAAGCTCCTAGAAACGGAGCGCGTAGAAGCACTTCAAGAGGAAATAGCGGAATTTTTGCTCGACCAGGTCATAAATCCGAAGGGAGAATACTATTACCGCTACCGCCCCAATGAAAACCACTTCCAATTGTCATCGTGCTCCGAAGGCACCAATTAGGCTATAATGCCACTGGCTCCGAAGGCAACATGCATATGTAGGAGAAATTGTATATAGCTATACATGTGTGTATGTGTGAATTAATTAATATGATGGTTTGTGAGACATTGATGATATATATATATGCATGATTGGTTCTACTTATATATATATATATATATATATATATATATATATGTGTGTGTGTGTGTGTGTGTGTGTGTGTGTGTGTATAACATGTACAATGTGTAGTATCGTAAAATACCAGCAAACGAAAAAGAATTAAAATGGAAACACAAAATTAAATGAAAAAGAAATCATAAAACTAAACACCCCCCCAAATCTTATAGTACCGGTTGGTCTTACCAACCGGTACTAAAGGACTCCAGGCCCCTGGAGCTGGCTCGTGCCACGTGGTTTCCCTTTAGCACCGGTTCGTGCTGAAGTACTAAAGGGGGGGGGGGGGCTTTAGTGCCCACACTTTAGTGCCGGTTATGGAACCGGCACTAAAGGGCCTTACGAACCGGTGCTATTGCCCGGTTCTGCACTAGTGGTGTGAACGAATCTTGTTTGGTTTGTTTCAGTTTGAATCAAATTTGTTTATTTTCATTGAATTTCATTTGAATTGTAACCGGACTATGTGGCTAGTTTTGGATGGCAGGCTCTCACATCCATGTCTGCGGACGAATACGGGAAGAAATTTTTGTGTCAGTGTTGGAGATGAACACGTTACTTATTTGGGTGGACATGTGAAAATTGTAGTATGACTAATGTTTGTTGTTGTATTGATCTGACCCTTGTGTAGGGTATATATAGGAGTACAAGAGGGGTAGAGACTTGGAGTACAAGACAAGTTACATGTAGTTTAAACTAATTATATCTCTATCTCTTTATCTCTAACTTAAACCCAATTATATTTCTAACATTCCCCCTCAGTCGTAGCGGGAGTGAAGCAGACGATGACGACTGAATTTGAACTCTTGTACTTCCGTCTTCTTCTCCGCCGCGCCATCATCAACTGCGTCTCTGATGGGTCGGCACCTAGGGCGGTGACTGCGTCCCCTTCTATTGCCGTCCTGCCTTCTCCTCTATTCCCTCCCGCAGTCACATCGGGAGTGTCGTGGACGCAAGTGACGAGGCGGACGCTGTTGACTGGAGTTTTTGCCGATGAGTTGCTGTAGACGTAGCCATTAATGTCTGTAGACGTAACCATTAATGTCGAGGTAGCCGATCATGGTGATGTAGTCGTGGTCGAGGTAGTCGTGGTCGATGATGTGGTCGTCGTGAATGATGAAGCCGCACAAAGCCGGAGACGCAAAAAAAAACGCTATGACGGGGCTGTAGACGTGGACGATACACCTTGCGGATGTCAGAGGGTGTCGTCGGCGATGAGTCCGCCGGTTTTGCCAACACCGGAGGAAGCCCATCGAGCACACATCGGTTTTGCCAGAACCGTGTGGTCATGTAGGGTCGTCACTGTAGTGACGCCGTGTCGATGCAGTCGTGTTGTCGTGGATGACGCGGTTGATGCCGTCGTCGTGACGCGATCATTGCCGTCGTCATGGTCGCGTCTTGCAGAAAAAATCTGTCAGAGGACGCTAGTTGTCCATCTTGTGGACGAGGCGGTGGCGGTGTGTCGACGATGATGTTGGTGAAGACCATGTTGATGAAGACCTTAGCGGTGAAGTGTCGGCGATGCAGCGACATGTCGATGATGATGTCGCTTGGAGGCGTCCCTCGTGACGACGGGGTGTCGATGTCGTGTCGTGCTGAAGAAGTCGATGAAGAATTGCACGCATTCCACAACGGCCTGACGTGTGGATGGTACATGTCGTGGTCGCTTCTCGTAGATGTACTCGACGAAGATTTTTTTTTTCCTCAGGTGTGATGTAGTCATACAACTCGATGATGTGGCGCGGGTCGGTGCAGATCGCTTGGCGAAGATAGCTTGGTGCAGCGGTTATGGACATGGCTTGATGCAGATGTAGTGTAGAACGATGTCGATGCAGGATTGCTAGGTGAGCCGTACGCTGAACCTTGACGTAATCTTGGGCTCTTCGCCACACGTATGTGTAGAACCCATCTTGGCCAGCACCTGCATACATGCATCTGAGATACTCAAGGACGCCACGAGGACTCAATAAGCCAGAGATGGTAGGACCGTGCGGTGCATGCGTGCACAAATCTGGAAAGGCATCCTGTTACTACTGTAGAGTAGGGTAGGATAGGGTAGAGTATGGTAGTTCATCCTATCCTTTCATGTCGGCCAGCAGCAGCAGCAGCATTCAGCGACGCATCATATTCCACTTTCACCCTCGTTGTATCTACTAGGGTCCGTCTTCTCCTTGCATATATATGAGTCTGCGTGCAATGTGCAAATCTTTGTGTGGTAAGAAAATGCATGCATGGTACGTACTTGTCTCCGTCTTGTCCTTGCATATATATCTTCCACGCAGTGCAGGCAGGATCCTCTGCTGTCCAGCGGGCGGTGGCAGCTGCGAAGACCGGCCGGAGTGGCACAACTCATATCGATCACGCAGTAGGACAGTACCGTGCCGTGCCGTGCGTGCACAAATCTGGCGCCGGTCGGTTGGGTACGTACGTACTGTACGTGTTATCTTTCTTTTCATGCATGTCGCATCGCACTGCAGCAGCAATCAGCGACGCATCATATTCATATCTCACTTTCACCCTCCCGCTGCAGTGCACCTGCACCCGCTCTTTGGAGTCGTCGAGATTCGAGATGAGCCTCAACTCAACTTGCTGCTACGATAGCCTGACTCACTCACTCACTCACTGGTGCATGCTCAGTCACGTACCCTACGTCCCTACCGACCGTCCTCGTCCCCACGCGCGGTCGCGTCACGAGTGCATGCCATTCATGATCCTCAATATAAGTGCATGCCATTCATCCATCTCCCACCGTCCGCTAGCTAGCTGCATGCATTGCATTGCCATTGCATGCCCTACCACCAATAACCAATTACTCACGTCGACGTCCGGTCTCCGGTGTGGTGTGGAGCCGGCTGTCCCCGCCGCCCGTCCGTCCGTCGCTTTGTTTGCTATATTTTTTTTCTTTTCAAAAAGTTTTGTTTGCTATATCTGATGGAGACTGTCACCATGCACAAAGGTACTACCTCTGTAACTTTTTATAACACACTTTTAGTGTCAACGACGATGTTTAATACCCAAAATTGTATTAAGGTTGAGACACGTATTTTGAGACGGAGGGATTATTATGTTGTCAAAAATGAGCATGTAAAAAACTTAATTTAATGGTCGGCGATCCTTCCATCCTCTGCTCTGCTCGCCCAAAGAATAAAGGGCCCCAATAACTGGCGTCCGGTCGCTAAAGAGGAAGCCCCCATTGAACGCGGAAGTAGTCTTCTAGTCCCGAGTTCAAATGAACTTGGGTGTTCAAATGAACTCGGGTGAATAGTAATATCAGAAAATATTGACACAAAATTTTTAAAAATAGATATTTTAGTGACAAACATTGACAAAGTTTTCGACGCTTGCAAAACTTCATCGTGAAACGACATTTGTAGAAGTCGTGGCCAAGAAAAACAAAATCATCATTCCAAAATGCATTTCGAAATGACATTTTTGGAGCATCTTTTTTCCAGCCACAGCTTCTACAAATGTCACTTCATAATGAACTTTTGCAAGCGTTGAAAACTTCTATCACTAATTTTTTTCAAAAAAAAACATAATCAACAGTCTAAAATATTATCAAAACTCGCATTTTTGGAGCATCATTTTTTTACTACGACTTCCATGAATGTCATTTGTTCTGAAATCTTGCAAGCATACAAAACATTTGTCAAAGTTTACCATAAAAAATCATTTTTTTCCTTTTTTACTGTTCATGGGGGAGCATTTTAGCTTGGGAGCGGATACTCCATGGCCAAATGATGTCCTCTACTATCAGAAATTAATCATGGATGTTAAAAATGTTTTCAGTCTTGCCATGGTCCTATGAATTTGACTTTCCATGTCAACAATAGAAGAAGAAAAATGCCATGATATTAGAAAAAATGCCATCTCTTAATATTAAAGATGCCGTGTAGAAAAACCAAACTTGACTTGTGATTTTTTTTTAAAAATTGCCATGTGACATACTTTGAAAAATTATAAACGGTTGAAAAATGCAGTGGGTACCTCAAAGGAGTAATTTCTTTATAATAAAAATGTCATATATTAATACAAAAATGCCACCTTTTTAATTAAAAACATTCATCGCTTAATATGCAAATTTCTTATCTTTAAATATAAAAATGTCATATTTCAATATGAAAATGTCATCTCCTAATAATAAAACTGCCATCGCTTAATATTAAATTTCTTCTCTTAATAATAATAAAATGTCAAGTCTTATATAAAAGTGGCATCTCCTTATTATAAAAAAATGACATCTCTTAATATAACTTGCCATCTCTTTAAATATAAAATGATATCTTCTACAAAACTTGACTTGTGAAAGAAAATGTTTAAATTGTCGTGTGACATACTTAAAAATAATAATATACTGTCATGTTATTTTTTTCTAGAAAAATGCCATGTACCTACAAGAAGGCAAAAAAATAAGGAGGCCCTAGGATTCAAATCCAGGTATCCCATGTGCAAGACCATGACACTAGCCAGCCAGTGCCGTGCGTGGGGATTGTTTGGAAAAGTAAGGTGTTCGCTGCCTTTTCTCTTACAGTGAACTAGTTTTCAAATCTGACGTGGCAGCGGCCTTGCGTCGAGATTTCATGTAACGGTGGAATGTTCGCAACCAAAATATCCGAAGAATCAATTAAGCGAGCAAACGCAAAATGGCTGCGTCCGTTCCTCGACTTGTTGGAGAAAATGTGGTGTGTGCTCCATCGTCATGCACGCAATTACGCATGTGTGTGCATGCTTGTACTTCCAGCACAAAGTAACACAAACTTAATAAGAAAGTGCAAATCATGAATAATTAACGGCTGATACATTGCACCGAAATGGTTGTTTGGGAACGTTCCACAGGCCACTGTCACCATCCATCCATCCGTTCATCTACACAGCTTTCATGTTAGCCACCATCGGGCTTTTGTCATATTCTTAGCCGCAGCCAAGAGAAAGCTTACGACGAACCAACCAACCATCTTCAGTCACCATGGTCAAACTACTACCTATTTTTTCCGTTTATAAGGCTTGCGTGTACCTCTAGATCTATAATTTGATCAACATAAGATGAGTCATATAGTTTAAAAATTATACCATTAGAAAGTATACACTTTCAAGTTTCATTTCGGACTTCGTATATTCACCACCAGCGTTGACTAGATCGAACCAACGTTTTCCTTTCTTGCTACTGGTTTTCCCAGCTGGGCCAGAAGAAGCGGTTTCCAGAAAATCACGGCAGTTTAGGGTTTTCTTTCCGGAAAAATCAAATGAGTTTGTAATTTTTCAGCGTAAAAATATATAGATTAATATTTTGATTGAACATAGGGACGCCTGTTGATTGACGGGCAGTTTAAGGGTCTGTGTTGGAGTTGCCCTTCTCACATAAGGTAGTACTCCCTCACATATGGTGTTGATCTTGGTCCTATTCCTGCCCTGGATATACCCAATGAGTGAAGAGAGCAAACCCAAAATGGCTCCGCCCGTCCCTTAACTAACTTGGAGAGCATGCAACTTCCATGTCCTAGTGGACACATGCTCGATCGTCATACACACACTTCTCTTGCAAAAGAAAGAAAAATATAAGCACGTGTTTTTTTGTTCTTCTTGAGGCGGAGTACTTCCTGGAAATTATTAAAAGGAAAAAATGCAATAAATAAATAGCGGCAGATACGTTGCACCGTGGATTGGTTTGTTTGGAACGTCCTACAGGCCACTGTCACCATCCAACTTTCCAATAGTCTAACATGTAGCCACCATGGTAGACAATGGCCTCCATGGGGCTTTGTCGAATTGTAAGCCGCAGCCAACAGAAAACTCACAACCAACTAACCAAACCATTCAGTCGCCATCGTAACTACAAGTAAATTTTACTTACTAGCACCGGGTATTGTCAATCACTACTTTTGTGTTCGCTGCGCTGCTCTAGGGTAGATCAGAACGTTAACATCGTGAAAAGAACATTTCCGCGTAAGGGCCAAACCCACATCAGGACTTGCATTCACCACCAGCTTTGAGAAGATGAAACTACTTCCGGTAATATTCATGTAAAATTCTGCGAAATGCGATTGTGTCTTGTGAGACACAATTTTGAGGGCCGCTCGTGTCGCCCACGGGGGTCTCAGGTGAAACCCTTGCTGTCCCTGTCCCCGCCACCTCCTTTACTCGTCTACTCTGTTGTTGTCGGATGTTGAGAGAAAAACCCGCTTAGCCGGCGGTGGCAGTGGGATGCCTTCTCGTGCAACGATCACTCGCTCGACAAGCTCTCTAAATGGTGTTGTCCAACACATCGGCCTCCTATGGCGCGCCACAGTTATATGGAGCATGGACGGGGCGGCGGACCCGAGTGCCCAGGGTGGTCGTCATGCTACGTGGGTGGCGACGGCCTGATGATGGGCATTGAACGCCAGGATATGGCAATGCCTGCTCGGGGGCTGGTCCATAGTGGCAGTGGCGAAGTGCCAACAACGACGGCGACGCAAACACGGGTATCCACGAGTTGGGGTGGTATGGCTACGGCTTGCGTCGGCAACATAATTGTCGACGCAATTGTCGTCATCCGTCTCTACCATAGGGTTTTTGGCGCACGTGCATGTGAGGATCCCGACGATGTTCGGCTCGTACGCGTAGATTTGACCACTTAGTGATATCAATGCCAAGGATGTGTACGCGAGCAACTACGTCCGGGCATGAATGCTGAGGAACGCTTTGGATTTCAGCTTGGTGTGACCATGGTGTGTGGATGCCTTTTTCATGCAGCTTCGTCTTCTAAGACAAAGAGTGGTGGTGGCACACTATGTCTTTGGCTTGATGGTACTCTTCGAGCACTGGGTTTCGAGCTCCGGGGGTGAAAACCCTAGGTCCGACCTGTGATCGATGCACCCGATAATGGCGGTGTTTTCATTACCCGATAATGAATGCACGCGAGGTTTATCCTGGTTGAGACCCTCTCAAAGAGGTAAATCCCTATATATGTCCTGCATTGTTGCATTGATTGTTGATGGGGTACAAAGTAGGAGTGATCTACCACGAGATAGGAGGTGAATGAATCTCCCCTCTACGCCACTGGCACCACGAGGACCATCTCTACATCCTGGAGTAGTTGAATTTGAAGCATAATATAGCAAATATTTCGCGCGCGAATTAAAAAATTGGGCCGGGCCAGTGTTGTGTGCACGCGCTGACCCAAATCGAAAAAATGACACGGGCGCCCGCTGGGCCGATTCAAATGGATAAAAGGCGAACAAAGTGTGTGTCCATTTGGGTCGCCCGGTTGGAGTTGCTGTTACGTGCGCGGTCACCCGGGCGGTGAAAAATGGTTTGTAGTCTCCCTGCACATATAATAAGTTTGCAGCAGTGAGCGGTCAGCTCCTCTCCTGTCGTCTCCTCTATGGTGGGCGGCACAAGGTCCAGGTCCAGGCTGGCCTCTTCCCGCATCGATGGATGGATTCATTATGTAGCTGTAGCAGTAGTAGCAATAGCAGTAGCAGCAGGAGTGTAGGACAGTGCAGTGTGGTGGCGTGCGTGCACAAAGGAATCTGGAAAAGGCTCAGCGGCGGCTGTAGTCTGTAGGGTAGTTCCGTGTTATCTTTCTTTTCTTTTTCATGTCGGACAGTGATGTGATATATGCATACGCAATGTAGCCGCCGCAGCAGCAGCAATCACATGAGCGACTTTCACCCTACGGATGGATGGATGGATGGATGCTGTTTGGGTCATGAGCCAGCCTGAAACCAAGCTTTCATTCCCTGCATGCATGGCTCCATCCCAACCACACTTTGGACGGACCCGATGCTAGCTGTTAGACATCTACTCGAGCATGTTGCACTTGTGTAGATGACCCGGACTTGTTCACGGGTGCAGGAGGAGCGCATGCAGTCCGTCGTCATGGCCGCCTGCATGGCCGCCGCTCACGCACGCACGCATGCAGGAGGAGCGCCCGCTCGGCTATACTAGCTCAACCTCGGTCATGGTCGTCCCCACGCCAACCGCCACCGGCCGGTGCGCCGCTAGCAGCATGCCCTACCACCAATGATCCACGTCCACGTCCGGTCTCCCGTGTCCGTGTGGAGCCGACTGTCCCGGCGCCCGCGCGCTCGCAGCCGTCCGTGCGTCCATGCGCCGGTTCACTTTGTTTGCTATCTGATGGAGACTGTCACCGTGCACAAAGGAAATCAGTCAAGAGAGCTAACGCAAAATGGCTGCGTCCGTGTTTTTTTTCTTGGGACCCGACTCGACTTGTTGGACAAAATGTACTGCCGTGCATGCATAGCATAATGGTGTGCTGCACGCGCAGACATTGCAATTTCCGTACGTGTCTTTTTCAGTGGACGACCACATGCTCCATCGACGCAATTACGCATGCAAACTTGAAATCTTTGAAACAAAGTGAGAAAATCATCGGCATGCAGGCCAGTTGGGCAAATGGGCCGGCCCGGCCCATCCTAATCGTGCTTGGCACGGCCCGGCCCACCTAGGCACGATTATTATACGGGCCGTGCTGTGCCAGCCCGCGTGCTGCAGCCTGCAGCCCAGGCACGGCCCGTATGCTAATCGGGCCGGCCCACCGGCACGCCAGGCCCACTAATCTACCTCCTATTTTGCGCATTGAGCGTTTTTTAGCCTATTTTTACCTGTTGGCCCATATTAGGATACATAAAAAATATAAAAAAAGTTAATCGGGCCGTGTCGTGCCGGCCCGCGTGCTCGCCCTTCAGGCCCAGGCATGGCCCATGGCGTGCCGCGTGCCGGGCCCGGCCCGTTTAGCACATGCCGTGCCGTGCCGGCCGTGCTACCGGGCCGGCCCAACTATCCCGGCCCGTTTGGCCAGCCCACAGGCCACCCTCACCATCAATCTACACAACTTCCTCTATAGTCTACATCTAGCTAACCACCACGATTTTGAATTATTCAACTTGGCCCTCCTAGCGCGCCAAGCATGGCGCATTCTCCAGTTTCCGAAGACCCTGAGTGCGCGTATAATTAAAGCAGTATATTTCCCTTTGTCAGATATCATGGAAGCATCGTTAGGCTCTTCTCCATCTCAAGTGTGGAGAGCCATAGTTGAAGGACGAGACATGCTAAAGCTTGGTTTGATCAGGAGAATAGGCAATGGTGCAGCAACGAAAATATGGGGAGATAATTGGATACCGAGGACCGAAAGGCTCAGACCAGTGGCAGCCCTAGTATCAGACACACCAGAACTTGTGGCCGAACTAATTGACCCGACTTCTTGCCAGTGGAATATGGCAGAGTTAGAGAGAGTTTTCTTGCCCATGGACGTACAAGCTATTCGCGCCATTCCGATCAGCACGTCATCGCAGACTGATTTCTGGGCATGGCATCACGAAAAGTCTGGTAACTTCGCTGTCCGTTCAGCGTACAGAATGATGGTAACAACGAAAAAAGTTAGGGAAGATTGGCTTGAAGGCAGACCAAGCACTAGTTCGAACAGGGCGGAAAAGGCATGGTCACAACTATGGAAGATCAAGGTACCATCTAAAGTGCGAGTCTTTGTTTGGCGGCTCGCACAACACTCTTTCCCTTCGGGCTCAGAGATGCATCATCGGAAAATGACCACTAGCCCTCGATGTGTTATTTGTCAAGCAGAGAATGACTCTTGGAGACATTCGTTAATAGATTGTACCATGTCACGTTGTGTTTGGGCATTACTTGATGAATCCCTCATAGAGCACATGTGCATGAATTCTTGCTCGGATGCGAAGGAGTGGCTGTTCCACATGATGGAGACTACAACACATGAAGAATTCATCAAAATTTTATTGACACTTTGGGCGATCTGGGGTGCGCGCCGAAAGGCAATTCATGAATCTATCTACCAAAGCCCGGTGACTATTCATGGTTTTGTTACCAGTCTCATTGCCGACCTTCAAATGGTGAACACAAAACTGGATAAAGCTGCTCCAAATCTACAAGCAGCAGCGCCGAGATGGAGGCCACCGCCGGAGGGCTGGGCCAAAATTTATGTTGATGGTGGTACAAACAAGATAGGATCAAAGGGAGCAGCTGCCGTCATATGCAGGAATGATACAGGGAAGTACCTGGGGTCTTCAGCGAGGGTATTGAACAATTGCACCGACCCAGCAACTCTTGAAGCAATAGCATGCTGTGAAGCGCTGACTTTGGCGGAGGATTTAAACATTCAGAAAGTTATTATCGCATGTGATGCTTCCACAGTTATCAAGAACATCAATGAAGGTAGTAGATGCGAGTATAGCTCGGTTCTTACGGAGATTAAGGTGCGATCGAGACATTTTCTTAATGTTAATTTTGTGCACGAGGGTAGAGCAACAAACATAGAAGCTCACAATCTTGTGAAAAGTGTTTTATCACTCGAACATGGTCGATTTCTATGGCTACTCCAGCCATGGGATCCCTCTATTGTACTTCCTGTTATAGAGCAATAAAATGACCGTGTGATCCTCAAAAAAAAAAAAAGCTAACCACCACGATTGGTAGACCACGGCCTCTCCTTCGATCGGGTCCTATCCTTAGCCGCAGCCAACCAACTATTTCGGTCATCACCGTCAAGCTAGCTACTCCCGTTTAGCCTCCTGCCGTGCCAGGGATGCGTGCTTTTGGCTTCATGTGTTGGTTTTGATCTGACGGCTTAAACAAGCCAGATTAGATCTATTAGTCTAACATAACAGAAAAAAAGAAGGGATAATGATAAGTGAAGGGGTCCACGTCGATCAGAACTAATGCGCCCTGATCGGGGGCGCCCAAAAACCAACTCAGGTTTTGGGTCCCCTGTCGCCAGCGCCATATAAAAGGATACGGGAGAGAGCTGGCCACCTGCGCGATCACAATTCACGTACGATTTTCTCTCCTCCCGATATTCTCGCCCCATCCGATCAAGGGGAGCGCTGCAGCGACGGGAAGACCTAAGCCAGCCGCCGCCGCCGTCCCCGGCTAGTCCCGGTGGCGTCCTGAAGGAATCAGGACGTCGAGGAGAACCTCTACTTCGACTACATCACCCCTGCATCACACCTGCACCGAGCAGGCGATCATGTCCACTCCCGTGACGTGTAAAGAAACCCTAAACCCTTCTTTATTCATGTTGTGAGGTGATCTAGATGCAGTTAGATTCTGCTAATGGCATCTCATAGATGCATAATTATTCCAACATCATGTAGTTGGAAAACTTAACTCATTTGCTCCAAAATTGCCTCCCGCCGTTGCATGACTGCATGCTACATCAGTCCGGTAAGTGTAGCATTATTGCTAATCAATGGTCATGTTGATCCTATTCCATTCCTTCCCTGGATATCCAAGATGCTAAGCTTACGAAAGAGTATACACAAGGTTACGAAACGTTCCAAGCTAATCTAAACATTCCCCCTGATTTTCCCGGGGTGCCCCCCCCCCCCCCTTCCCCTCGTATTCTTCCATGTTGGCTAATATGTAAAAGTAGTTCCTTTACGTAAGTGTAGGATTGCCTCCTGGATATACCCAATGAATTTAGAGATCAAACACAAAAACACATGCATCTTCCATGTCTTAACACAAAAGGTAGTACTCCCTCTGTTCACAAATATAAGATGTCCTAACTATTTTGTGAATCAAATGCATATAAACACATTTTAGTCTTTTCGCGCTCATTTCAGTCCATACATAGTTCATATTGAAATATCCAAGCCATCTTAGAGCATCTACAGCCACGTACAGCAAATCCGACCCCTCAAACGCCCGCAGACGTGTCCGGGCGCGTCCGCGGGCACTGACCGGGCACGTCTCAAATTTGCCTCTCCACATCCGCGTATCTCATATCCGGTATCCTATATCCATACTATGCATGCACGTGATAAACTACTCTACGTGATCAAACAACGTACAAAGAAATCGACATGAAATAGAAAATGAAATGCACATAAACCCACTTTACATCATCCAAAAGATCGGAATAGTTCATCGCCAAACAAGTTCAAACACTAAACGATAAATAGAGACCTTCTTCACCACTTCCTCGCCGCCAGCCCTTTGCCCTTCCGGTCTCCGGCACTGCTGTAGGAGTCCACGGCTGGTGGAGGGTCGTCCGATTCGTCGGACGAGGAGCCGTGGTCGTCGTCGTCGTTGGAGGAGGAGGCGTCGATGATGACGAGACCCTTGAGGCGCTGGACGGCCCGGTCCTGCTGGCGCCTGAGCTTGGCTAGCCGAGCCGCCTCCATCGCCTTCTCCCTCGCCTCCCGCTCGTTCTGCTCGATGGCAAGCCGGAGAGCCTTCAAATTCTTCCGACGGAGTCGACAAGCGTCCGTCTCCGCCGGCGTAAGCGACCGGCGTAGACCCACTGGAGGAGCCACTCATCGTCGTCGGGCTCTGACGGCCCACGCCGGCGACGGACAGAGCTCTCCACAGCGCCCCTGTCCCTTGCCCGTTGCCTCTCGCGGCGGGCGGCGCGCACCTCTGACTCCGGCGTGCGCATCCGGGCCGGCGGGGCGGGCACAAGCACCCACCACTGCCCATGAAGGGGAGCAGCAGCCGGAGGGGCGAGGGGACAGCGTAGGGGAGGCGCGGATTGCGACGGTCGCCTGTCGAAGATGCCCATGGGCCAGGAGGGGCCAGCGCCGGTGTCCGAGATGCGCCGACGAGGAAGCGGCGGCTGCGGCTACGGCTGCAGATCCGGAGCTTCCCCTGGTGTCCACTTTGGACCGCTCCAAGGCGGTGCGGAGGGCAAGCTCAAACTCCGGATCCACCTCTTCGTCGGAGCGGCTGTCGGAGCTCGACATTGCGCCGAATTCGATCGGAATCGATGAGGGGAGAGGAGAGGACGGAGCGAGAGAGGAGAATGAGTGAGCTAGGGTTTCAGACCGACGAGGCCGATGGGTTTTTTGTGGGACATCCATGGGGTCGGTGGTGGGCCGGGCTTGTTAGGCGGGCGTGCCCGGGCCACCACATATCCGCCCCATGTTTGGGCTGGATATGGAGGGTGCCGGTCAGTCCGGGCGTTTGAGGCATCCGTCTGGGGCGAAAAAAGTGACCGGGCAATGGCCGGCCGGCCCGCTCTGACATATGAAGCGGGTTTAAGAGATCCGGTTGTAGATGCTCTTAATTATATTTGTGACCGGAGAGAGTACCAATCAATGGTTGTCGTTAATCATATTCCATTCCTGCCCTGGATATACCGAATGAATTTAGAGAGCAAACACAAAACGCATGCATCTTCCATGCCTTAGTGGACACATGCTCCATCGTCATACATGCACAATGACGCATGTTTGTGTGCATGCACTTCCTGGAAGTTAAAAAAGGAAAAAAAATGTAATTCATAAATAAATGACGGCAGATACGTTGCATTGAGGATTGGTTTGTTTGGAACGTTCCACAGGCCACTGTCACCATCCAACTTTCCACTAGTCTACATGTAGCCACCATGGTAGACAATGGCCTCCATGGGGCTTTGTCGAATTGTAAACCTCAGCCAACAGAAAGCTCACAACCAACCAAACCAAACCATTCAGTCGCCATCGTCAACTACAAGTAAATTTTACTTACTAGCCCCGGCCAAGGGTAGATCAGAACGTTAACATCGTGAAAAGAACATTTCCGCGTAAGGGCCAAACCCACATCAGGACTTGCATTCACCACCAGCTTTGAGAAGATGAAACTACTTCCGGTAACATTCATGTAAAATTCTGCGAAATGCGATTGTGACGAGGGTTGTGACTTGTGAGACACCATTTCCGGTGTGTGGATGCCTTTCCGTGCAGGTTCGTATTCTTCGACAAAGGGTTGTGGTGGCACACTATGTCTTTGGCTTGCTGGTACTCTTCGAGTGCTAGGTCTCGAGCTCCGGGGTAAAAACTCTAGGTCCGGCCTTTGATGGATGCACTTGAAAGTGGTGGTGTCTTCATGCGCCTTGTTGAAGGCATTGCTTTGGAGTCTGCTCAGATGTGCTCTTCAGGGTGAAACCCCAAGATCTGACGTGCAGTGGTTGGACACCGAGACGACAACTCTTAAGCATCATCAGGTGTTGTTTCCGGAGAACCTTTATCATAGCTCCTGTGTTGCCACGGCGGAGAATGGCTTTGGTGCTGGTCTGTTGCAAGTCATAGCTTGTGTAGTTTTCTTCTTCTTCTTATTATTAGTTTTATTGTTGTTTTGGTAGTATGCATCCTCGATATTTCGACAGATGCCAAGTGTAATTGATGTACTAGTCAGCGATGGAGCAGGGCAAGGCGATGACCTTGTCTTTAAGCTCGAGGAGGCGAACTTACTTCTTTTCAAGAGGCGATCAGATAAAGAACCGCATATACGTGCTTCCCTCCATTTTACCATTCAAATAAAGAATTATATAGTCTTAAGTTAATAGAAAAACTAACTAAAATTGATTTTATGAAAAATCGTTGGAAAACTTGTTTCCAAAAACAAGTACTCCTAGTAACATGTTATCATTCCTCAGCTAATATGTTGTGAATTTTCGCTCACTAAACAAAGGAATCTGAATTTTCAGTGTGTAACCCGTGCTTTGGGAATAGGTAATCATTAATTACCACCACATTAATTTCATTCTAATTTTGATTCTTGATGTGTAATCAGACAAATGCATAAATGAGTAGTATAGTACATTGATAATGGAGCGAGCACCAAACGATACCAGCGGGACGTGTTGCAAGGTAGTAAAGTCCAAAAGACTCTTCAAACAAATATTCACTCAAAGACAAACATCCAGTAAAGCAACTGTCATGTGCTCTTTGGAAATATGCAAACAATTATAATCACACCAAATTTAGTACTTTTGATTCTACGTGGAATCAACCAATTAATTTTTGATGCATGCATTAACATTTTGCTAATTAAATATGTGGTCAAACTTTGACCCAAAATAAAATAAGGACAAATAAACGAGGATAGTAGTACTAATTTTAAAGATGAACCAAGTATCAATTCCGTCCGGGCGCATATGTGTATGTGTGCTTCTAGGTCCGCAATTTGACTCGCTAACAAAACAGATATTATGTGTGAGGAAGATTTTTATGCTTTGGAACCTCATCAATAACATACCAAAAAAAGGTTTATCAATATGACATATAACACATATTTTGGATATAATTTGGATGACAGGTTTTGTTAGTGACAGGTTTCCAAAATATATGAAGTTTTGGTAGGCTAAAAGTCATACATTTTGAAACGGAGGTAGTATTTATTTGAACAAATTGATGATCTAGAAACATGCGCATGGCCTATGAATTGAGTAAGTCGAAAAGGAGGGAGTTTACTTCCATTGTAGGCAACGTATTTGGTTTCAAAGCCCTACACACACACACACATTATGCATCTGTAAAATTTCATAACGTTTTACTTTTACACATGGCGTACAAAAGATGACAAATATTCAATTTGAAAATGGGCCTCTTTTGTTGGGCCGGATTTTTGTTTTTTTGCACTACAGCTTATAACTCACAAAAAAAATTCGAGATCAATTTTCACAGACCCGTAGTGAACTCATATAACATAGAAGTTTCCACGGAAATATTTTTGATTATTTTTCAAAACATTTAAATATAATATATATATTTTCAAAAATTCGCACTCCACCACTAGAATTGCATTGCGGAACGTGGTGTAAATGACTAGGCTACGCACCAAGAATCTTCGAGCCAATGAACGCCATGTGCCACATGTGCAGTGCAGCTGGAGGATGGGATCCTGCTAAACCAAAAATAAAGATCTCATCACCATTTATTTTACTCCTACAGATTAAAAAGTGCAGGAGAGTGGATCCAAATCCAGGAAAGAATCCCAACTGCATCCACCTGGACCTGCAAGGAGATTCCTTTCTTGAGGCCCCCCCTCCCCCTCCGGTGGTTCCCCGCCGTCGCTCTCCTCCTTCCTTCCTCCACAGTTCCAGCTCCAGCGACAGTCCCCACATAGCCCACGGTTTTATATACCCAAAGCGTGGTGAACCTGAGGCCGAGCGTGGCACTCTACTAGACCCAATACTTACTTCTCCGGGGGCGTGGCCCGGCGTCCGGCGAGGAGAGGGAGATAGCGCTTGGTGAGTTGGTCTTGGTGGAGTGTGTCACGGTTGGTCCATGGAGATGCCGAGGTCGCCTGGCGCGGGCGCGTTCCGGTTTCTTGGCCTGCTCAAGCAGCCCGAGGCGGGCCACGACGGCGCCTGCTTCGAGCTGGACGAGAGCGACGTCGTCTGGCCGGCCGGTGGTGGCGGTGTTGACGTGGACGGGTGGGCGGCCGCGCCCGTGGCCGAGACTGCGGTGGTGACCACTCGGCGTGCCAGCGCCAGCGCGCGGCGTCGCGCGGCGCACGCCGTGCCGCAGAGCTTCGGGCTCTCGTCGCTCCTCGCGGAGGGCGGCGACGGCGGCAGCGTCGAGGCGCAGCAGCTGCACGCGGGGATGGCGCTGGCCGTGCCCGCGAGGCCGGGTCACGGCGCCGCGACGCCGACGCCGAGGCAGTCGGCGCCGGTGAGGGTGCCGGTGTGGCCGGGGCAGCCGGCCAGGCCCAGGGAGAAGGCGAAGCGCGGCGCCAAGAAGGCCGATGAATCCGAGGAAGACGAGGAGGGCGGGGAGGAGATGGTGCCGCCGCACGTGGTGGCGGCGCGGCGGCACGCGCGGTCGTCGTCGGTGCTGGAGGGCGCCGGGCGGACGCTCAAGGGGCGCGACCTCTGCCGCGTCCGCAACGCCGTGCTCCGCCAGACCGGCTTCCTCGACCTCTGAATCTCATCTCAACAAGAAGAAGAAGAAACCAACCGCATGCATGCCGGCCGGCGCGATCCACCACCGATCATCCATCAGCTCCTGCCATTCCGGCAGCTGCCATGCCATCCTCCCCTGCATCCATCTGGTCTGGTCTGGTCTGGTCTTGAGAGTGACCAAACAAAAAAAAAAAACCTCTGTTAATGTCTGAAACTCTGGATACTGCCTAAATTGAATTCAATACATTCAATTTCATTTGTCCGAGTGTTTTGGTTGCTGCTGTTGACTTGACTGACTCCAGTTACTATTATCCATCACAAGTACTCCCTCCGTTCCGAATTACTTGTCTTGAATTTGTCTAGATACGGATGTATCTAGACTCATTTTAGTGTTAGATACCTCTGTATCTAGACAAATCCAAGACAAGTAATTTAGAACGGAGGGAGTAGCAAAATTATATTACCAAAACTCGCAAAAATTACAGTATCTTCCAAAGCTCACAGGATCGAGATCTGCAAGAAATTTTGTATTGGTTTCATGCATCTGGAATCAATCCACACATACAGTACTACTTTTATCCTCAGTGTGGCAACCAAGTTAGTGCCAAACAATGTTTGATCAGATTAGCTCTCACTGTTATGTCAACATGCACATATACTAGTACAAACTAGGCACTTGATTAAAGAAGAAGAAGGCATGACTTTGACATGAGCGATGCAGCATCATTCATTCTATAAACCCTACAGCAGCAGCACTAGCACATCATCATCATCCATCATCAACCAACCAGCCTAGATAGATAGAAATATATATATAAATATAAAACATCTACACTAGCTCGCTTGGCATCTGCTGCTAGGGTTAGGCCAACTCCACCGCGCGATCTCATCCTGTCCGCGCGCGTCCGTTTGAGGTAAAACGGACGAACCAAACGGCCCAGCACGCGGGAGCAAACGGATTTTTGTCTGTCTTGTGTCCGCTTTCTACCCATCCCCGGTCCAAGTTTGCGTCGCTTTTGGGGTGAAACGGACACCACGCGGACGAGCGGGCCGTCTGCACGTGTGCTCCCCTGGCCCGCCCGTCGGTGGCACAGGGCGCGCCTTTTTCTATCCGCCCCCTCCCTCCCTCCGGCCGCACCCCCCTCCACTCTTCCCTCGCAGCCGCTGCCATTGCAGCCGTGCAGCTCGGATGCGCGCTCGCCCAACCCCTTCCCCTCGGCGCCGCCGAGCTACCCAACCATGGCCACCTGGTTTGCGCTCCCGCCGGTCGGATTTGGGGCGGATCCGGTCGGTCTTGAGCTCGCCTGGCTGTGGGAGGCCGCGCCGCGCCATGGACTGGCCGGGCACCTCGCCGGAAGGCCCTGGCAGGGCCGCAAGGCCACGTGTAGGCAGTGGCTCCTCCTCTAGCCGCTCGGATCTGCACCGTCGGTGGTCCGCCGACAGATACACGAATGGCAGTTGGTCGGCCTCGGTGCTTGCCCAAAAGCTCATCGGCGCACCGTTGCCACTCATTAAGTGCGGCCATTGCCCAAAGAAGGTCGTGCGCCGCGTGTCTACAACGTCGGAACATCCCAGATGGGTGTTCACCAAGTGCTTAAACGATGGGGTATGTGCTCCTTTTAGCTTCGGTTTGTGCTCTAGATTTGAGTAGTTGTGCTAACTTCAAATTTTATTGTGTAGCATGGATGCAAGTTTTGGTATTGGGAAGAAGAGTACATCGATATATTGATAGAGCGAAATTTAGTAGATGTCCGCGCACCTTTAGCTAGCATAGAGGCTGTAGATGAGACAAGTGCACTTGTTGCTAGATTAGAGGCTAGACACGAGACTAGGTGTGAGGAAGCAACATCGACTTATTTAGACTCGAAGAAAAAAGAAGCATGCAAGATCGAGCCTCCTTCACAGATCAACAATGAGTGCATCGAAAAGGCCCTAATCCAACTCAAGGGAGCAGTTATGGAAGTTGGGTATCTTTTAAAATGTATTCTTGTGGTTTTTGTTTTCTTTGGTCTTGTTGTACGAGTCAAAATTTGGTGATGTATTTCCATGTACCAAAAATGAATGATGAAAAAGAGTTAAGGGCTTGTAAAGAAAAATGTACGCGGACAGGATGCGGCGGGATGCGTCCGCGCGCTGGCCACACGGCCACCGCATCCCAGAAACTGTCCGGACACGACCTTATTGCCCTACTCAAACGGACAGAATCCGGACAAAAACGGACGTCCGTTTGGGATCGCGCGGTGGAGTTGGTCTTAGGGTGGTTGTGAATTTGACACCAGCATACAGTACTATGCATGATGCAACTCGTCCAGCTTGTATTTATTCAATTCAATTCAATCAATGGGCACCAATTATATGAATATCATGTCATCTCTCACATTGTCTGTCACATGGGGGGGGGGGGGGGGGGGTGGTGGAGTTGTATAATTGAGAGGGAGGGAATCATGGAATCCAATTGGCCTCTCACCTTGGCTCAGGTATCCCACCCCAATCATGTTTGCATTCCTCCTCTCCAACAGTACAGTGGTGTGGTGGGGTTGGTAGCGCACGTACACGTACAATACACTTTGGGAATTGTTTTTGTCGCCCAGTTGCGGCTTCACGGCTACCTGCCACAAAATGTTTGTATGATTCAGATCCCTATGTCCTACTGTATTATTTTTGTGTGTACTGGACAGTGCATTCAGATTCATTGTTCAAGCTTTTCACCAACACCCTTATATTCTCGGGACGCCAAGAGCAACAAGGCCCGTAACAACAACAAAGCCTAATAATGTCCTAAGCACCGACAACTGTTGAAAATAGACAATTTACCATCCAATTGTTTGATACTAAGTTACATTGCCACATGTAAAAATGTTGTACTCTGCACTACAAAAAACTGTTAAACAAATTATACTAGTATTCTTTTTTTAAATGGGGTTTTTATTGACTTCAAACATAAAGCACATCCAAAGCACATATAAATCTGTTTGAACCAAAGTCTTATTAGCCTCCTTTTTGACAAATGCATAACACTTCTTTTGGAAAACGTGACAATTTTAACGTGAGCTGCTCTTTTAGTTTTATATAAACATTTCTTGTCACATACCAGCTTATTTTTAAAGATTCCACAAAATATTTTATTTTTTGGAGTACATGTTTTATACACACACAAAATATTTCAATACACTAGACTTTTTTTGCAACAGTTTATTTGAATGCACAAACTTTTAGTTTGATATATGTGAACATTTTATTTTTTTAACACAAGGATAATTATTTCCACATATGACAATATTGAAGAAAAAAATATGGACATGTTTTCTAAAATACACATACATACACTTATTTGGTATACGTGAACGCTTTGATTCTTATTATTCACATGATTATATAAATAGTGAGGTACATATATTTTAAAAATCTCCTCACAAACAATATACATAAATTTTAGAGATTTTATATAAAATAAAAAATAAGCTATTTTACCTGTTAATGGGCCGCACCATGTGTCAGCCCATGTATGGCTGCTTCGTCACACAGGGCCCCATGAAGGATGATAGCCCAACAAGCAAATATAACGATGCAATATACTCACATCTTATCCTCAATTTTTTTGTTTTACACCTGACTCAAATTTCTGGTGGTGTCCAATTTTTCTCCACAAAGTTAAATACTTTTTTTTGAGGGGGAGGTTAAATACTTTCTAGAGAGATACTAACGAGCAGTAGAAACAGATAAAACAAAGAAAGTAATGCAAGAATTACATGTGCTGCGCTTAATCGACTTCTCCATTGTCGATGGTGAAAAAGCATTTGGTGTATTAAACAACAAGCTCTTGCGGGAAAAACCATGTCGACACACTAGTAGAAAACGGAACTTTAGCGCCGGTTCGTAAGGGCCTTTAGTGCCGGTTTCATAACCGGCACTAAAGTGTGGGCACTAAAGCCCCTCCCCCTTTAGTACCGGTTCGGCACGAACCGGCGCTAAAGTGCCACCACGTGGCGTGAGCTCGCGCCCTGGTATGGGAGACCTTTAGTACCGAACTTTCGGGTTCTATTCTCCTTCGCTTCCGAGTATGCACTTGTTGTTTTCCTGATAATAGTAAGATGTCAATCCTATTAACCCTCAGGAGTTTAGCTTGAGCATGAAGTCACACATTTCACCGTTTGAGTGTGAAACTATTATTCTAAAAAAATAGTAATTATTTAGTAACGCTAATATTTCTTGAATAAGTTTGACCATAGTTTGACCATAGTTTGACCAGATTTGACCAAAATTCAAAAAAGTGAAATAATTATTTAGTAACACTAATATTCTTGAATAATTATGTAGTAAGATTAATACTTCTTGAATAAGTAGTTTGACCAAATTTAACCAAAAATTTTTAAAAAAAATGAAATTTGACCATATCTTTTTTTCCTTTTCGAATTTGAGGATTCTAAAAAATTCCAAACAGGTCATAGGCTGTCTCCATCGAATGCGGATTTTCGTGCTGAATTTTTTGATATATTATACGTTTTTTTCCGACATCGTATGCAAAAGTTATAGCCGTTTTACATTTTCCCTACACTTTTTGCAAAACATGTCCAAATTTAAGTTTTCAAATTTTCCTAACTAGTAGATATAGTAATATAACTACCTCTCGAAGGATTTTATTTTTGCAGTTTTTATCATTTTTTTATTTTTTCAAAACTGAAATGGCGATACACGGGGGGGGGGGGGGGGGGGTAGAGTTTGAAAATTGGCCCCTTTAGTACCGGTTCGTGGCACGAACCGGTACTAAAGGCTTGTCCCCTTTAGTACCGGTTCATGGCACGAACTGGTACTATAGGTTAGACCTTTAGTACCGGTTGGTAACACAAACCGGTACTAAAGGGGCTCGTGGGGACCCGGCCTGACGCCAGCCTGCCACTACCCCTTTAGTACCGGTTCGTGGCACGAACCGGTACTAAATGCTCAACACGAACCGGTACTATTGATCGCAGCCATGAACCGGCACTGTTGATCACATTAGTGCCGGTTTTTTTACAAACCAGCACTAATGTGCTTCACATTTGACCCTTTTTCTACTAGTGACATACTCCCTATTCTTTCTTCGGAGGTCTGAGATTTTGCATCCGTCACGTCATGCTCGTTCACGAAGTACCATACCAGTTCATTCTCGTCGCTAACTGCGGGAATGTATCTCGAGTGACGTTTACTTACGTAGAGTGTGCCTGTCACGTTCGGTTGCACCCACTCGCCTGCATCCAAGTCTGCCTCTAGGACCTCCACCTCGAGTGTAGAGGAGTTGTTGACTAAATCTAAATGTGATATATGTTGTTTCCGCCTTAGCATGAGCAGCTTGCCATTCGACTCGATGAGATGTCTAGTGGTCACTATGCAGTCCCTCGGTTCGCAGGGCATGCCATCGTACTCGTAATCCTCATCATCCTCCCAGCACTCCGGCATCAAACAACCACCTTTGTAATAATTGGTCTCGTCATCCACAGGTTGCCATGTTGCCTCATCATCGATATCATACTCATAAAGACCATCTAGGACAGTAAACTCCATGTCGCTCTCAGACTGTTCTCCGCCCTCGTTGCTCAAGATTTCTTGATGGGCATTGTCCTTGAAGGTATCTTTCTCGTTCTCATATTTTTCCATTGTTGCACTATCATCGTCAGACCCATCTATGACAGTGAATTGTTCTTCATCCACCGTATTAAGGCTTGACAGCTCATTGTAACCCACCTCTTCTTCGATGTCATTGCTCGACGCTTCACCTCCGTCTCTGTCTTCCTCGTTGTAGCTTGACATCTCATGGTATTCCATATCCTCCTCATCATCATCACTGCTCCACACTTCTCCATCGTCTTCCACCTCGTCACCACCGATAAAACACTCAACACTCATGGTATCTTCTTTGTATTCGTTGCTCGAGACTTCTTGATGGGCATTGTCCTTGAATGTGTCTTTCTCGTTCTCATATTTGTTCATTGTTGCATTATCATAGTCAGACGAGCTTATGGCACCGAATTCTTCTTCATCCATCGCCGCATTAAGGCTTGAAGCTTTGTCGGCATTGCTCGACACTTCACCATCATCTTCACCTTTCTCTTTGGGGCTTGACGCATCCCAGTATTCCAGCTCCTCACCGCTCCATGCTTCTCCATCGTCTTCCTCATATGCCTTGTCACCACCGACAACACACTTAACACCTATAACATCAGGTATACCATCTTCATCCTCGTCAAGGTACATCACAACAAGTTCCTTTTGAACGGTGATCCCGTAGAGATGGCCGTTAAGAAAAGCGATGTCAAATACGGAGTAATAGGGCATCTTTCCCCGTTCGGGCAACCATACCCCAGGCTTTCCTGGACGACACAAGATAATGGGATAATTGTTGTTGTTGGTCGTTACAGCGATGAGACCATCTTGGTCGGACCGCATGAGCACCTTCCGGATCTCGAAGCGGTCCGAGACCTTTCCGATGACAGAGTCCAGCCCGGGGAGCGGCACGATGGCCTTGGTGAAAGGGTTGTGCAGAAGATAGCTGCGCCGCCCCGTGATGGCGTCGATGCGGTAGAGCGCGAGCCAGCTGCCGTGGGCGCCTATGAATGTCGTGTTGTCGGGGAAAGGAACACGGCGGTGAAAACCGTAGTCGTAGTCCACGAAAGTGCCGTCTGTGTGGATGATCCATGGCAGCCTCGGACAAACGTGCTCACGCACGGCCGAGTGCCACGGACGGCACACGGCATGAAAGCGGGCGCGGTCGTCGGGGAAGGGGAGGCGGCTTATGACCAGTCCTAGGAGCTCCGACGGGAGATCAGCACACCGCTGAGAAGGATGCGATGTCGACGCCATGGCTCGATCCAGTCGATCTGCTGCTTCGCCGGCGGCGCCGTTCAATTATATGTATGCAGTGCGATGGGTCGTTTACATATACCTGGATGTAGGTGTTGGATTGTATGTATCCGGGGGTTTGCGTGCGTGGAAGAGGCCAAGAGGGAAAATAGGAAACCCACGTCAATACGATGAATACGTGGAAGAAAGAGGCCTCGACAGGGTTGGTATGGACCGGTCCAGCACGTACGTTGCCATACACACGGATAAACATGAAACACACTAACGTCTCAAGTTTATCATGGAACCTTTTGCCACGTCGCAAACACACATAAAGACACAACAAACAAGGTAGAGATTTATAAAATGAAATATTGACATAATTTTTTTCTAAAGTCAAACTTTGTAAAATTTAACACAATTTATATTGGCGGGCCCCATCTGTTATAAACACGCTTAACCAAGCCAGATCCGCCGATCAGTGGTTTTTGCAAAAAAGAAAATACGCAAGACGTGGTGTTTTTTGTCGAAAAAATGTATCCTAATGTTTTTCGCAATCCTAGCCTTCAAAGTGGTGGTTTCGTCTAATTTACTCCAAAACTCATGAAAATTGACTTAAGAAAAATCTTATATGCAGAGTCACATGAAACAGACGGAGTACATGCATCATGGTTTACACCTTCTATTACACTAAGAAGAAGAAAAAAACACTATTAATGTCATAAAAATCAGGCTCTCGCGGGAAGAACCACGATTGGCTTGCCATCCTATGGAGTAAACCGTCGAGATTTAGATTCGATGCCCATGTCATGCTCATCGACAAAGTGGCGGATAAAAACATGTACTATAATCTACACCTCCCATTATGAAGGCAAAAGAGAGAAAACGCTACTAATGTTTTATGTCATACAACTGGCTCTTGTGGGGAAAACCACATCGGCTTACCCTCACTTAGACTAAATCGTCGCGATCTTGAATCGACCCCCACATTATGCTCATCTACAAAGTGGTGGATAAACTTCTTTCCCGCCTCTTTGTATGTGGGAACATGTATTGAGTAATGTTTGCTCATGAAAAATGCACCTGGCACGCCATCGATACGAGGAATCCATACGCCGGCATTGACGTCCGCCTCCAAAACATCAACCTTTAGATTGTAAGAACGAGAGAGTATAGGCACGTATTGTCGCCGCCTTACCATGAGTAACTTGCCATTCGACTCAAAGAGATGTCGACTGGTCACGATGCCATCTAGGTCTTCTCCATGTGCATACTCATTGCCGTCTGGAACCATGTAGTCAGAGTCGTTCGGTATCATGCCTTCAAAAAATGAATCACCTAAGATACCCGACCCATCATCGTAATCTCCATCATCCACGTCTTCTTCACCCTCATTGCTCGACACTTCTTCGTGGTCATCCATGTTAAAGTTGTTGTCCTTGTTCGCCAGTTTGTTCATTGTTACCTTATCATCGTCAGAGTCATCGTTGACAATCGATGCATCGTCCAACTCTTCGCCGTCCTCGTCAATGCTTGATGTCTCGTTGTACTCCACCTCGTCATTGCTCGACACTTCTCCGCCGTCTTTGTACTCGTCTTCCTCGTCCCGCTCCTCCTCATCCGCCTCATCATCATCACCTGATGGGTGCATGATAACATACTTAATATCCTTAACAAAGGGGATTCCCTCGTCGTCTTGATCAATATCCATCACAACAAGATCATTGCTCTTAGTGATCCCACATAGGTTGTCTTTGTAGAACACGACATCAAATATGGACGCATATGGCATCTCGCCCCGTCGGGGCCACCATGCGCCGGGTTTCCCGGGGCGGCACAAGATGATCGGGTAATTGCAATTGTTGGTTGTCACCGCGACCGATATCATCTTTGGTCGACCCCATAAGTACCTTCTGGACCTCGAACTGGTAAGAGGTATCGTCGATGGCAGAGTCAAGCCCCGGAAGCGGCACCGTTGATTTGGTGAAAGGGTTGTACAAGAGGTAGCTACGTCGCCACAAGTCTGAGATGCGGGAAAAGACGAGCCAGCTGTGACACACGCCAACGAAGCATGCGTTGTCGGGAATGGATAGCCCGTGATGAATACTGTGATCGGGGAAGGTGACAAAGGTGCCATCCGAGTAGATGATCCACGGCAGCTCCGGATGATTATGTTGGCGCACGGCGAGGTGCCATGGACGGCACACGGCACGGAAGCGGGCACGATCGTCGGGGCGCGGGAGGCGGGCAATGATCCGTCCTAGGAGCTCCGGCAGGAGGTCTGCCCACTGATGATGAGAAGAAGGCTGCAAAGTCGACGCCATGGTTACGTTAGAGTCGATCTACTGTTGTGCCGGTGGTCGTGCACAGATATAACCTGCGTCGTGCGTACCTACGTGGTTCCTAATATATAGGTGCGCAGCTGGGATCCAGGGCAGGAATCTGAGTAGAGGAGGGAAAGGAAATCCGACTCGATATGGAAACGATCTGCAAAGAGATCTCGTCTTCTTTTCTTTTTTTAAGATCTTATATACTATTATATCTGTAAAAGACCATATATTTTTTTCTATTTCTTTTTTTTAACATCAGTACAGACACAAGCGCTCATATACACGCGCATACACTCACCCCCATAAACGCACACACGCATACCCTACCCCTATGAGCACCTCCGAAAGACTGAGCCGGCATATCATCTTGAGATTTATGAAGTCACCCTAGGCGCCTCGTCGTCGACGGGAACGTCTCCTCCCACTTAATGCGCATCGCCGAAAATCCTGAAATAAATTCAGGAATAAATGCGAGCACCAGAATTTGAACCCTGGTGGGCTGGGGATACCACAATCCCTCTAACCATCCAACCACAGGTTGGTTCGCGTAAAAGACCATATCAATATGGATACAATTGCGAGACGGCTTCGACCGGGTTTGTAGCCATCGCCGTAGTTCGTGTCGTTCGGTGCACGAGAACGGAAAACAAAAATACAGTATCCTCAAATTTGTGATCATGTTATTAGAGCATCTAGAGTCGGGCTTGGTAAATCCAGCCCCTCAAACGCCCGCGGACGCGTCCGCAGGCACTGACCGGGCACCCCTCGTAAGTGTCATTCTGTATCTGTGTATCTCATATCCAGCACCTTATATCCATACTATCCATGCACACGTTGATCTATCTTATGTGATCAAACGACGGACAATAAAATTGAGCTACAAAGAAACACAAAATCGACCGTAAACGGCATAACATACTTCACCACATCCGAAAGATCATAGTTCGTCCACAGACAAGTTCATGAACTTCTACAACTAAAAACGATATAAACATTGAGGAGGAGGGGGAGGGCCGGAATCACCATTCCTCGACGGGCCTTTGCCCTTTCGGTCGCTGGCGCAGTTGTAGGCGTCAGTGGCTGGTGGAGGGTCTTGATCGTCGGATGAGGACGTGTAGCTGTCGCTGCCATCGAAGTTGGAGTCGGAGAGGACGATGGGCCTTTTCATCCGATGGACCACCCTGTCCTGCTCCCGCTTCAGCCTTGCCACCCAAGCCTTCTCCGTCGTTGCCTCCTTCGCCTCGCGCTCTGATTGCTCAATAGCTAGCCGGAGCGCCTTGGTGTTCTTCCGTCGGAGGCAACGAGCGTCCGTCTCTGCCGTTGAGAAGGGGTGGCGGTACACCCAGGCGAGGAGACATGTTTCCTCGTCGGCGTCCGGCTCCGTCCCACACTGGTGGTGTTGGGAAACGTAGCATGCAATTTCCAAAAAATTCCTACGATCACGCAAGATCTATCTAGGAGATGCATAGCAACGAGAAGGGGAGAGTGTGTCCACGTACCCTCGTAGACCGAAAGCGGAAGCGTTAGCTTAACGCGGTTGATGTAGTCAAATGTCTTCTCGATTCAATCGATCAAGCACCAAACGTACGGCACCTCCGAGTTCTGCACACGTTCAGCTCGATGACGTCCCTCGAACTCATGGTCCAGCAAAGTGTCGAGGGAGAGTTTTGTCAGCACGACAACGTGGTGATGGTGATGGTGATGTGATCCGCGCAAGGCTTCGCCTAAGCACTACGACAATATGACAGGAGGAGTAAACGTGGAGGGGGGCACCACACACGGCTAAGAACAATTGATGTGCCTTAGAGGTGCCGCCCGCCCCCGTATATAAAGGAGGGAGAGGGGAGGAGGCCGGCCTAGGGGCGCGACAAGTGGGAGGGAATGCCACTTGGACTCCTAGTCCTATTCGCCCCCCCCCCTCCTTCCTTCTATTAGAGGGGGAAAGGGGGAAGGATAGGTAGAAGGAGAAGGAAAGGGGGGCCGCGCCCCCCCACCCCTTGTCCAATTCGGACTCCCCATGGGGGGGGGGGGCTTGTGGGCTGCCTTGCCTCCCTCCTATGGCCCATGTGGCCCATATCTTCCCCCCGGGGTTTCCGGTACTCCCCCCCCCCCCGGTACTCCGATATGTACCCGATACATTCTGAAACACTTCCGGTGTCCGAATACTATCGTCCAATATATCAATCTTTACCTCTCAACCATTTCGAGACTCCTCGTCATGTCCATGATCTTATCTGGGACTCCAAACAATCTTCGGTCACTAAAATACATAACTCATAATACAAATCGTCATTGAACGTTAAGCGTGCGAACCCTACGGGTTCGAGAACTATGTAGACATGACCGAGACACATCTCCGGTCAATAACCAACAGCGGAACCTGGATGCTCATATTGGTTCCTACATATTCTACGAAGATCTTTATCGGTCAAACCACAATGACAACATACATCATTCCCTTTGTCATCGGTATGTTACTTGCACGAGATTCGATCGTCGGTATCTTCATACCTAGTTCAATCTCGTTGCCGGCAAGTCTCTTTACTCGTTTCATAATGCATCATCCCGTAACTAACTCATTAGTCACTTTGCTTCCAAAGCTTATCATGATGTGCATTACCGAGAGGGCCCAGAGATACCTCTCCGATACTCGGGGTGACAAATCCTAATCTCGATCTATGCCAACCCTGAAGGAAATATGCCCTAGAGGCAATAATAAAGTTATTATTTATTTTCTTATTTCATGATAAATGTTTATTATTCATGCTAGAATTGTATTAACTGAAAACTTGATACACGTGTGAATGCATAGACAAACAGAGTGTCACTAGTATGCCTCTACTTGACTAGCTCGTTGATCAAAGATGGTTAAGTTTCCTAACCATAGACATGAGTTGTCATTTGATAAATGGGATCACATCATTAGAAGAATGATGTGATTGATGACCCATTCCGTTAGCTTAGCACTTGATAGTTTTAGTTTGTTGCTATTGCTTTCTTCATGACTTATACATGTTCCTATGACTATGAGATTATGCAACTCCCGAATATCGGAGGAAGACTTTGTGTGCTACCAAACGTCACAACGTAACTGGGTGATTATAAAGGTGCTTTACAGGTGTCTCCGATGGTACTTGTTGAGTTGGCATAGATCGAGATTAGGATTTGTCACTCTGATTGTCGGAGAGGTATCTCTGGGCCCTCTCGGTAATGCACATCACTATAAGCCTTGCAAGCAATGCAACCAATGAGTTAGTTGCGGGATGATGCATTATGGAACGAGTAAAAAGACTTGCCGGTAACGAGATTGAGCTAGGTATTGAGATACCTACGATCGAATCTCGGGCAAGTAACATACCGATGACAAAGGGAACAACGTATGTTTTTATGCGGTTTGACCGATAAAGATATTCGTAGAATATGTAGGAACCAATATGAGCGTCCAGGTTCCTCTATTGGTTATTGACCGGAGACGTGTCTCGGTCATGTCTACATAGTTCTCGAACCCGTAGGGTCCGCACGCTTAAAGTTCTGTGACGATCGGCATTATGAGTTTATGTGATTTGATGTACCGAAGGTAGTTCGGAGTCACGGATGAGATCGGGGACATCACGAGGAGTCTCGAAATGGTCCAGACGTAAAGATCGATATATTGGGCGACTATGTTCAGACATCGGAAAGGTTCCAAGTCATTCGGGTATTTTTCGGGGTACCGAGGAGTTACAGGAATACGAGGAAGAAGTAATGGGCCTCATGGGCCAAGTGGTGGAAGAGAGGAGGCTGGGCGCGCGGCCCCCCTAGCCCAAACCGAATTGGACTAGGGGGCCGGCCCCCCTTTCCTCCTTTTCCTCCCTCTCCTTCCTTCTCCCTATCCTCCTTCCATTCCTCCTCCTAGTAGGAGTAGGAAAGGGGAGTCCTACTCCTACTAGGAGGAGGACTCCTCCTCCTGGCACGCCCTACAGGGGCCGGCCGGCCTCCCCCCTTGCTCCTTTATATACGGGGGCAAGGGGCACCCTAGAACACACAAGTTGATCATTGATCTCTCTTAGCCGTGTGCGGTGGCCCCCTCCACCATAATCCACCTTGGTCATATCGTAGCGGTGCTTAGGCGAAGCGCTGCATCGGTAACTTCATCAACACCGTCATCACGCCGTCGTGCTGACGAAGCTCTTCCCCGAACCTCTACTGGATTGTGAGTTTGCGGGTCTTCACCGAGTTGAACATGTGCTGAACACGGAGGTGCCGTACATTCGGTACTGAAGATCGGTCGATCATGAAGATGTACGACTACATCAACCGCGTTGTCATAATGCTTCCGCTTTCGGTCTACGAGGGTACATCGGCACACTCTTCCCACTCGTTGCTATGCATCACCATGATCTTCGTGTGCGTAGGAAATCTTTTGAAATTACTACGTTCCCCAACATGGCATCCGAGCCAGGTTTATGCGTAGATGTTATATGCACGAGTAGAACACAAGTGAGTTATGGGCGATACAAGTCATACTGCTTACCAGCATGTCATACTTTGATTCGGCGGTATTGTTGGATGAAGCGGCCCGGACCGACATTACGCGTACGCTTACGCGAGACTGGTTCTATCGACGTGCTTCGCACACAGGTGGCTGGCGGGTGTCAGTTTCTCCAACTTTAGTTGAACCGAGTGTGGATACGTCCGGTCCTTGCAAAGGTTAAAACAACACTAACTTGACGAAATATCGTTGTGGTTTTGATGCGTAGGTAAGAACGGTTCTTGCTCAGCCCATAGCAGTCACATAAAACTTGCAACAACAAAGTAGAGGACGTCTAACTTGTTTTTGCAGGGCTTGTTGTGATGTGATATGGTATAAGACGTGATGAGATATGAGTTGTTGTATGAGATAATCACGTTTTGTTGAAGTTATCGTCAACTGGCAAAAGCCTTCTGGTTGTCTCTTTATTGCATAAGATGCAAGCACCAAATAATTGCTTTACTTTATCGCGATGCGATAGCAATAGTTGCAAGAGCAATAGTTGACGAGACGACCATGTGACGACACATTGATATAGATCATGATGGAGATCATGGTGTCATGCCGGTGACGATAGAGATCATGACGGTACTTTGGAGATGGAGATCAAAGGCGCAAGATGATCATGGCCATATCATGTCACATATTTTGATTGCATATGATGTTTATCTTTTATACATCTTATTTTGCTTAGTTTGACGGTAGTTTTATAAGATGATCCCTTACTAAAATTTCAAGGTATACGTGTTCTCCCTGAGTATGCACCGTTGCGACAGTTCTTCGTGTCGAGACACCACATGATGATCGGGTGTGATAAGCTCAACGTTCAAATACAACGGGTGTAAGACAGTTTTGCACACGCAGAATACTCGGGTTAAACTTGACGAGCCTAGCATATGCAGATATGGCCTCGGAACACTGAGACCGAAAGGTCGAGCGTGAATCATATAGCAGATATGATCAACATAGTGATGTTCACCATTGAAAACTACTCCATCTCACGTGATGATCGGACATGGTTTAGTTGATTTGGATCACGTGATCACTTAGATGATTAGAGGGATGTCTATCTAAGTGGGAGTTCTTAAGTAATATGATTAATTGAACTTTAATTTATCATGAACTTAGTCCTGATAGTATTTTGCAAATTATGTTGTAGATCAATAGCTCGTGTTGTTGCTTCCCTATGTTTATTTTGATATGTTCCTAGAGAAAAACTATGTTGAAAGATGTTAGTAGCAATGATGCGGATTGGATCCGTGATCTGAGGATTATCCTCATTGCTGCACAGAAGAATTATGTCCTTGATGCACCGCTAGGTGACAGACCTATTGCAGGGGCAGATGCAGACGTTATGAATGTTTGACAAAGCTCGGTATGATGACTACTTGATAGTTTAGTGCACCATGCTTTACGGGCTAGAACCGGGACTTCAAAAATGTTTTGAACGCCATGGAGCATATAAGATGTTCCAAGAGTTGAAATTGGTATTTTATACTCATTCCCGTGTCGAAAGATATGAGACATTTGACAAGTACTTTGCCTACAAGATGGTGGAGAATAGCTCAGCTAGTGAGCATGTGCTCAGAATGTCTGACTACTACAATCACTTGAATCAAGTGGGAGTTAATCTTCCAGATAAGATAGTGATTGATAGAGTTCTCTAGTCACTATCACCAAGTTACGAGAACTTCGTGATGAACTATACTATGCAAGGGATAACAGAAACAATTCCCGAGCTCTTCGTGATGCTGAAATCGATGAAGGTAGAAATCAAGAAAAGCATCAAGTGTTGATGGTTGACATGATCACTAGTTTCAAGAAAAGGGCAAAGGGAAGAAGGGGAACTTAAAGAAGAATAGCAAGCAAGTTGCTGCTCCAATGAAGAAGCCCAAAGCTAGACCCAAGCCTCGAACTGAGTGCTTCTACTGCAAAGGGAATGGTCACTGGAAGGGGAACTACCCCAAAAATTTGGCGGGTAAGAAGGATGGCAAAGTAAACAAAGGTATATTTGATATACATATTATTGATGTGTACTTTACTAGTGTTCATAGTAACCCCTCGGTATTTGATACTAGTTCAGTTCCTAAGAGTAGTAACTCGAAACGGGAGTTGCGGAATAAACATAGACTAGTTAAGGGTGAAGTGACGATGTGTGTTGGAAGTGGTTCCAAGATTGATATGATCATCATCACACACTCCCTATACTTTCGGGATTAGTGTTGAACCTAAATAAGAGTTATTTGGTGTTTGCGTTGAGCATGAATATGATTTGATCATGTTTATTGCAATACGGTTATTCATTTAAGTTAGAGAATAATTGTTGTTCTGTTTACATGAATAAAACCTTCGATGGTCATACACCCAATGAAAATAGTTTGTTGGATCTCAATCGTAATGATACACATATTCATAATATTGAAGCCAAAAGATGCAAAGTTAATAATGATAGCGCAACTTATTTGTGGCACTGCCGTTTAGGTCATATTGGTATAAAGCGCATGAAGAAACTCCATGCTGATGGGCTTTTGGAATCACTTGATTATGAATCATTTGATGCTTGCGAACCATGCCTCATGGGCAAGATGACTAAGAATCCATTCTCCGGAACAATGGAGCGAGCAACTGACTTATTGAAAATAATACATACTGATGTATGCGATCCGATGAGTGTTGAGGCTCACGGCAAGTATCGTTATTTTCTGACATTCACAGATGATTTGAGCAGATATGGGTATATCTACTTGATGAAACATAAGTCTGAAACATTTGAAAAGTTCAAAGAATTTCAGAGCGAAGTGGAGAATCATCGTAACAAGAAGTTTCTACGATATGATCGCAGAGGTAAAATATTTAAGTTACGAGTTTGGCCTTCAGTTAAAACAATGTGAAATAGTTTCACTACTCACGCCACCTGGAACACCACAGTGTAATGGTGTGTCTGAACGTCATAACCACACTTTGTTAGATATGGTGCGACCTATGATGTCTCTTACTGATTTACCGCTATCATTTTGGGATTATGCATTAGAGACAACTGCATTCACGTTAAATACGGCACCATCTAAATCCGTTGAGGCGACACCGTATGAACTATGGTTTGGCAAGGAACCTAAGCTGTCGTTTCTTAAAGTTTCGAGTTGTGATGCTTATGTGAAAAAGTTTCAACCTGATAAGCTCGAACCCAAATCGGAGAAATGCGTCTTCATAGGATACCCAAAGGAGACTATTGGGTACACTTTCTAATCACAGATCCGAAGGCAAAATATTCGTTGCTAAGAATGGATCCTTTCTAGAGAAGGAGTTTCTCTCGAAAGAAGTGAGTGGGAGGAAAGTGGAACTTGATGAGGTAACTGTACCTACTCCCTTATTGGAAAGAAGTTCATCACAGAATTCTGTTCCTGTGACTCCTACACCAATTAGTGAGGAAGATAATGATGATGATCATGTAACTTCAGATCAAGTTACTACCGAACCTCGTAGGTCAACCAGAGTGAGATCCGCACTAGAGTAGTGTGGTAATCCTGCTCTGGAGGTCATGTTACTTGACCATGACGAACCTCCGAACTATGAGGAAGCGATGATGAGCCCAGATTCCACAAAATGGCTTGAGACCATGAAATCTGAGATGGGATCCATGTTGGGGAACGTTGCAGAAAATTAAAATTTTTCCTATGGTTTCACCAAGATCCATCTATGAGTTCATCTAAGCAACGAGTCAAGGGAGTGAGTTCGCATCTACATACCACTTGTAGATCGCGTACGGAAGTGTTAGAGGGAGCGGTGATGATGGAGTCGTACTCGCCGTGATTCAGATCACCGGAGATCCTAGCGCCGAACGGACGGCACCTCCGCGTTCAACACACGTACGGAGCGTGTGACGTCTCCTCCTTCTTGATCCAACAAGGGGGAAGGAGAGGTTGATGATGATGGCTCCAGCAGCAGCACAACGGCGTGGTGGTGGTGGAACAGCAGCACTCCGGCAGGGCTTCGCCAAGCATGTGACGGAGGAGGAAGAGGTGTAGCAGGGGGAGGGGGCGCCAGGACTTCAGGGTGCGGCTGCCCCCCTCCCCCCTCACTTTATATAGGCCCCCAGGGAGGGCGCCGGCCCTGGGAGATCCAATCTCCCAAGGGGGCGGCGGCCAAGGGGGGTGGAGTGCCCCCCAAGGCAAGTGGGCCCCCCCCACCCTAGGGTTTCAACCCTAGGCGCAGGGGTGGGCCAAGGGGGGCGCACCAGCCCACTATGGGCTGGTTCCCCTCCCCACTTCGGCCCTTGGGGCCCTCCGGGATGGGTGGCCCCACCCGGTGGACCCCCGGGATCCTTTCGGTGGTCCCGGTACAATACCGGGTGACCCCGAAACTTTCCCGATGACCGAAATACCACTTCCTATATATAATTCTTTACCTCCAGACCATTTCGGAACTCCTCGCGACGTCCGGGATCTCATCCGGGACTCCGAACAACATTCGGTATACTGCATACTCATATTCATACAACCCTAGCGTCACCGAACCTTAAGTGTGTAGACCCTACGGGTTCGGGAGTCACGTAGACATGACCGAGACAGCTCTCGGGCAATAACCAACAGCAGGATCTGGATACCCATGTTGGCTCCCACGTGCTCCTCGATGATCTCATCGGATGAACCACGATGTCGAGGATTCGAACAACCCCGTATACAATTCCCTTTGTCAATCGGTACGTTACATGCCCGAGACTCGATCGCCGGTATCCCAATACCTCGTTCAGTCTCGTTACCGGCAAGTCACTTTACTCGTACCGTAATGCATGATCCCGTGACCAGACACTTGGTCACTTTGAGCTCATTATGATGATGCATTAGTGGGCCCAGAGATACCTCTCCGTCATACGGAGTGACAAATCCCAGTCTCGATCCGTGTCAACTCAACAGACACTTTCGGAGATACCTATAGTGCACCTTTATAGTCACCCAGTTACGTTGTGACGTTTGGTACACCCAAAGCACTCTTACGGTATCCGGGAGTTACACGATCTCATGGTCTAAGGAAGAGATACTTGACATTGGAAAAGCTCTAGCAAAACGAACTACACGATCTTGTGCTATGCTTAGGATTGGGTCTCGTCCATCACATCATTCTCCTAATGATGTGATCCCGTTGTCAATGACATCTAATGTCCACAGTCAGGAAACCATCACTATCTGTCGACCAACGAGCTAGTCAACTAGAGGCTCACTAGGGACATGTTATGGTCTATGTATTCACACGTGTATTACAATTTCCGGATAATACAGTTATAGCATGAATAAAAGACAATTATCATGAATAAGGAAATATAATAATAACCCTTTTATTATTGCCTCTAGGGCATATTTCCAACAGTCTCCCACTTGCACTAGAGTCAATAATCTAGTTACATTGTGATGAATCGAACACCCATAGAGTTTTGGTGTTGATCATGTTTTGCTCGCGAGAGAGGTTTAGTCAACGGATCTGCGACATTCAGATCCGTATGTACTTTGCAAATATCTATGTCTCCATCTTGAACATTTTCGCGGATGGAGTTGAAACGACGCTTGATGTGCCTGGTCTTCTTGTGAAACCTGGGCTCCTTGGCAAGGGCAATAGCTCCAGTGTTGTCACAGAAGAGTTTGATCGGCCCCGACGCAATGGGTATGACTCCTAGGTCGGTGATGAACTCCTTCACCCAAATAGCTTCATGCGCTGCCTCCGAGGCTGCCATGTACTCCGCTTCACATGTAGATCCCGCCACGACGCTCTGCTTGCAGCTGCACCAGCTTACTGCTCCACCATTCAACATATACACGTATCCGGTTTGTGACTTAGAGTCATCCAGATCTGTGTCGAAGCTAGCGTCGACGTAACCCTTTACGACGAGCTCTTCGTCACCTCCATAAACGAGAAACATGTCCTTCGTCCTTTTCAGGTACTTTAGGATATTCTTGACCGCTGTCCAGTGTTCCTTGCCGGGATTACTTTGGTACCTTCCTACCAAACTTACGGCAAGGTTTACATCAGGTCTGGTACACAGCATGGCATACATAATAGATCCTATGGCTGAAGCATAGGGGATGACACTCATCTCTTCTTTATCTTTTGCCGTGGTCGGGCATTGAGCCGAGCTCAATCTCACACCTTGCAATACAGGCAAGAACCCCTTCTTGGACTGATCCATTTTGAACTTCTTCAAAATCTTATCAAGGTATGTGCTTTGTGAAAGACCTATGAGGCGTCTCGATCTATCTCTATAGATCTTGATGCCTAATATATAAGCAGCTTCTCCAAGGTCCTTCATTGAAAAACACTTATTCAAGTAGGCCTTAATGCTGTCCAAAAGTTCTATATCATTTCCCATCAAAAGTATGTCATCTACATATAATATGAGAAATGCTACAGAGCTCCCACTCACTTTCTTGTAAACGCAGGCTTCTCCATAAGTCTGCATAAACCCAAACGCTTTGATCATCTCATCAAAGCGAATGTTCCAACTCCGAGATGCTTGCACCAGCCCATAAATGGATCGTTGGAGCTTGCATACTTTGTTAGCATTCTTAGGATCGACAAAACCCTCCGGCTGCATCATATACAGTTCCTCCTTAAGATGCCCGTTAAGGAATGCCGTTTTGACGTCCATCTGCCATATCTCATAATCATAGTATGCGGCAATTGCTAACATGATTCGGACGGACTTAAGCTTTGCTACGGGAGAGAAAGTCTCATCATAGTCAATCCCTTGAACTTGCCGATAACCCTTAGCGACAAGTCGAGCTTTATAGACGGTAATATTACCATCCGCGTCCGTCTTCTTCTTAAAGATCCATTTGTTTTCTATCGCTCGTCGTTCATCGGGCAAGTCTGTCAAAGTCCATACTTTGTTTTCATACATGGATTCTATCTCGGATTTCATTGCTTCAAGCCATTTGTTGGAATCTGGGCCCGCCATTGCTTCTTCATAGTTCGAAGGTTCACCGTTGTCTAACAACATGATTTCCAGGACAGGGTTGCCGTACCACTCTGGTGCGGAACGTGTCCTTGTGGACCTATGAAGTTCAGTAGCAACTTGATCCGAAGTACCTTGATCATCATCATTATTTTCCTCTTCAGTTGGTGTAGGCATCACAGGAACATTTTCCTGAGCTGCACTACTTTCCCGTTCGAGAGGTAGTACTTCATTGAGTTCTACTTTCCTCCCACTTAGTTCTTTCGAGAGAAACTCTTTTTCCAGAAAGGATCCATTCTTGGCAACAAAGATCTTGCCTTCGGATCTTAAGTAGAAGGTATACCCAATGGTTTCTTTAGGGTATCCTATGAAGACGCATTTTTCCGACTTGGGTTCGAGCTTTTCAGGTTGAAGTTTCTTGACATAAGCATCGCATCCCCAAACTTTTAGAAACGACAGCTTAGGTTTCTTCCCAAACCATAATTCATACGGTGTCGTCTCAACGGATTTAGACGGTGCCCTATTTAAAGTGAATGTGGCTGTCTCTAGAGCGTATCCCCAAAATGATAGCGGTAAATCGGTAAGAGACATCATAGATCGCACCATATCCAATAGAGTGCGATTACGATGTTCGGACACACCGTTTCGCTGAGGTGTTCCAGGCGGCGTGAGTTGTGAAACGATTCCACATTTTCTTAAGTGTGTACCAAATTCGTGACTTAAATATTCTCCTCCACGATCCGATCGTAAGAATTTTATCTTTCGGTCACGTTGATTCTCTACTTCATTCTGAAATTCCTTGAACTTTTCAAAGGTCTCAGACTTGTGTTTCATCAAGTAGACATACCCATATCTACTCAGGTCATCTGTGAGAGTGAGAACATAACGATATCCTCCGCGAGCCTCAACACTCATTGGACCGCACACATCGGTATGTATGATTTCCAACAAGTTGGTTGCTCGCTCCATTGTTCCGGAGAATGGAGTCTTGGTCATTTTGCCCATGAGGCATGGTTCGCATGTGTCAAATGATTCATAATCGAGAGACTCTAAAAGTCCATCAGCATGGAGCTTCTTCATGCGCTTGACACCAATGTGACCAAGGCGGCAGTGCCACAAGTATGTGGGACTATCGTTATCAACTTTACATCTTTTGGTATTCACGCTATGAATATGTGTAACACTACGTTCGAGATTCATTAAGAATAAACCATTGACCATCGGGGCATGACCATAAAACATATCTCTCATATAAATAGAACAACCATTATTCTCAGATTTAAATGAGTAGCCATCTCGTATCAAACGAGATCCAGATACAATGTTCATGCTCAAACTTGGCACCAAATAACAATTATTAAGGTTCAAAACTAATCCCGTAGGTAAATGTAGAGGTAGCGTGCCGACGGCGATCACATCGACTCTGGAACCATTCCCGATGCGCATCGTCACCTCGTCCTTCGCCAGTCTCCGCTTATTCCGCAGCTCCTGCTGTGAGTTACAAATATGAGCAATGGCACCGGTATCAAATACCCAGGAGTTACTACGAGTACTGGTAAGGTACACATCAATTACATGTATATCAAATATACCTTTAGTGTTGCCGGCCTTCTTGTCTGCTAAGTATTTGGGGCAGTTCCGCTTCCAGTGACCCTTCCCCTTGCAATAAAAGCACTCAGTTTCAGGCTTGGGTCCATTCTTTGACTTCTTCCCGGCAACTGGCTTACCGGGCGCGGCAACATCTTTGCCGTCCTTCTTGAAGTTCTTCTTACCCTTGCCCTTCTTGAACTTAGTGGTCTTATTGACCATCAACACTTGATGTTCTTTCTTGATTTCAACCTCTGCTGATTTCAGCATCGAGAATACTTCAGGAATGGTCTTCACCATCCCCTGCATATTGTAGTTTATCACAAAGCTCTTGTAGCTTGGTGGGAGCGACTGAAGGATTCTGTCAATGACCGCCTCATCTGGGAGGTTAATGTCCAGCTGGGACAGGCGGTTGTGCAACCCAGCCATTTTGAGTATGTGCTCACTGACAAAACTATTTTCCTCCATCTTACAACTATAGAACTTGTCGGAGACTTCGTATCTCTCGACCCGGGCATGAGCTTGGAAAACTAGTTTCAGCTCCTCAAACATCTCATATGCTCTGTGTTGCTCAAAACGCTTTTGGAGCCCCGGTTCTAAGTTGTAAAGCATGCCGCACTGAACGAGGGAGTAATCATCAGCACGAGACTGCCAAGCATTCATAATGTCTTGGTTCTCTGGGACAGGAGCGTCACCTAGCGGTCCTTCTAGGACATATTGTTTCCTGGCAGCTATGAGGATGATCCTCAGGTTCCGGACCCAGTCCGTATAGTTGCTGCCATCATCTTTCAGCTTGGTTTTCTCTAGGAACGCGTTGAAGTTCATGTTGACATGAGCGTTGGCCATTTGATCTACAAGACATATTTTGCAAAGGTTTTAGACTAAGTTCATGATAATTAAGTTCATCTAATCAAATTAATATAATGAACTCCCACTCAGATTAGACATCCCTCTAGCCATCTAAGTGTTACACGATCCGAGTCGACTAGGCCGTGTCTGATCATCACGTGAGACGGACTAGTCATCGTCGGTGAACATTCTCATGTTGATCGTATCTTCCATACGACTCGTGTTCGACCTTTCGGTCTCCGTGTTCCGAGGCCATGTCTGTACATGCTAGGCTCGTCAAGTTAACCCTAAGTATTTTGCATCTGTAAAACTGTCTTACACCCGTTGTATGTGAACGTAAGGATCTATCACACCCGATCATCACGTGGTGCTTCGAAACGACAAACTTTAGCAACGGTGCACAGTTAGGGGAGAACACTTCTTGAAATTTTTGTAAGGGATCATCTTATTTACTACCGTCGTTCTAAGTAAACAAGATGCATAAACATAATAAACATCACATGCAATTATATAATAGTGACATGATATGGCCAATATCATACAGCTCCTTCAATCTCCATCTTCGGGGCTCCATGATCATCTTCGTCACCGGCATGACACCATGATCTCCATCATCGTGTCTTCATGAATTTGTCACGCCAACGACTACTTCAACTTCTATGGCTAACGCGTTTAGCAACAAAGTAAAGTAATTTACATGGCGTTCTTTAATGACACGCAGGTCATACAAAAAATAAAGACAACTCCTATGGCTCCTGCCGGTTGTAATACTCATCGACATGCAAGTCGTGATTCCTATTACAAGAACATGATCTCATACATCACAATATATCATGTTGGGGAACGTTGCAGAAAATTAAAAATTTTCCTACGGTTTCACCAAGATCCATCTATGAGTTCATCTAAGCAACGAGTCAAGGGAGAGAGTTTGCATCTACATACCACTTGTAGATCACGAGCGGAAGCTAGCCAAGGGGATGGTGATGATGGAGTCGTACTCGAACGTGATTCGGATCACCGATGTCCAAGTGCTGAACGGACAGCACCTCCGCGTTCAACACACGTATGGGACGGGAGACGTCTCCTCCTTCTTGATCCAGCAAGGGGGAAGGAGAGGTTGAGGAAGATTGCTCCAACGGCAGCACGACGGCGTGGTGTAGTTGGTGCAGCAGTACTCCGACAGGGCTTCGCCAAGCATATACGGAGGAGGAGAGGTGTTGGGGAGGGGAGGGGCTGCGCCTTGGCTTGTGTTAAGCTCCCATGCGCCTCCCCACTATATATAGGGGTGGAGGGGCTGGTTTCTTGCCCTCCAAGTCCATTGGGGCGTTGGCCAAGGTGGGAGGAAAGAAATCCCATCATTTCCTTCCCCACCGATTGTTATCCCCCCTTTTTAGGGATCTTGATCTTATCCCTTCGGGATATGATCTTATTCCTTCTAAGGGGGGATCTTGGTGCGCCTTGACCAGGGGTGTGGGGCCTTTCCCCCACTACTCACGTTCATGTGGGTCCCCCCATGCAGGTGGGCCCCACTCCGGAACCTTCTAGAACCTTCCCGGTACAATACCGAAAAACCCCGAACATTTTCCGGTGGCCAAAATAGGACTTCCCATATATAAATCTTTACCTCCGGACCATTCCGGAACTCCTCGTGACGTCCGGGATCTCATCCGGGACTCCGAACAACATTCGGTAACCACATACAAACTTCCTTTATAACCCTAGCGTCATCGAACCTTAAGTGTGTAGACCCTACGGGTTCGGGAGACATGTAGACATGACCGAGACATTCTCCGGTCAATAACCAACAGCGGGACCTGGATACCCATGTTGGCTCCCACATGCTTCTCGATGTTGTCATCGGATGAACCACGATGTCGAGGATTCGATCAAACCCTGTATACAATTCCCTTTGTCAATCGGTACGTTACTTGCCCGAGACTCGATCGTCGGTATCCCAATACCTTGTTCAGTCTCGTTACCGGCAAGTCACTTTACTCGTACCGTAATGCATGATCTCGTGGCCAACACTTTGGTCACCTTGAGCTCATTATGATGATGCATTACCGAGTGGGCCCAGAGATACCTCTCCGTCATACGGAGTGACAAATCCCAGTCTCGATCCGTGTCAACCCAACAGCTACTTTCGGAGATACCTGTAATGCACCTTTATAGTCACCCAGTTACGTTGTGACGTTTGATACACCCAAGGCACTCCTACGGTATCCGGGAGTTACACGATCTCATGGTCTAAGGAAGAGATACTTGACATTGGCAAAGCTCTAGCAAACGAACTAAACGACCTTTGTGCTATGCTTAGGATTGGGTCTTGTCCATCACATCATTCTCCTAATGATGTGATCCCATTATCAACGACATCCAATGTCCATAGCCAGGAAATCATGACTATCTGTTGATCACAACGAGCTAGTCAACTAGAGGCTCACTAGGGACATATTGAGGTCTATGTATTCACACGTGTATTACGATTTCCGGATAATACAGTTATAGCATGAATAAAAGACAATTATCATGAACAATGAAATATAATAATACTTTTATTATTGCCTCTAGGGCATATTTCCAACATATCATTCATCATTCATCACAACTTCTGGCCATATCACATCACATAACAATTGCTGCAAAAACAAGTTAGACGTCATCTAATTGTTGTTGCATCTTTTACGTGGCTGCAATTGGGTTCTAGCAAGAACGTTTTCTTACCTACGAATAACCACAACGTGATCTTGTCAACTTCTATTTACCCTTCATAAGGACCCTTTTCATCGAATCCGCTTCAACTAAAGTGGGAGAGACAGACACCCGCCAGCCACCTTATGCAACTAGTGCATGTTAGTTGGTGGAACCGGTCTCACGTAAGCGTACGTGTAAGGTTGGTCCGGGCCGCTTCATCCAACAATACCGCTGAAGCAAGATAAGACTAGTAGCGGCAAGCGAGTTGACAAGATCTACGCCCACAACAAAATTGTGTTCTACTCGTGCAATAGAGAACTACGCATAGACCTAGCTCTGATACCATTGTTGGGGAACATTGCAGAAAATTAAAATTTTTACTACGATTTCACCAAGATCCATCTATGAGTTCATCTAAGCAACGAGTCAAGGGAGTGAGTTTGCATCTACATACCACTTGTAGATCGCGTACGGAAGCGTTAGAGGGAGCGGTGATGATGGAGTCGTACTCGCCGTGATTCAGATCACCGGAGATCCTAGCGTCGAATGGACGGCACCTCCGCGTTCAACACACGTACGGAGCGTGTGACGTCTCCTCCTTCTTGATCCAGCAAGGGGGAAGGAGAGGTTGATGATGATGGCTCCAGCAGCAGCACAACGGCGTGGTGGTGGTGGAACAGCAGCACTCCGGCAGGGCTTCGCCAAGCACGTGACGGAGGAGGAAGAGGTGTAGCAGGGGGAGGGGGCGCCAGGACTTCAGGGTGCGGCTGCCCCCCTCCCCCCTCCCTTTATATAGGCCGCCAGGAGGGGGCGCCGGCCCTGGGAGATCCAATCTCCCAAGGGGGCGGCGGCCAAGGGGGGTGGAGTGCCCCCCAAGGCAAGTGGGGCGCCCCCCCCCCCCACCCTAGGGTTTCAACCCTAGGCGCAGGGGTGGGCCAAGGGGGGCGCACCAGCCCACTATGGGCTGGTTCCCCTCCCCACTTCGGCCCTTGGGGCCCTCCGGGATGGGTGGCCCCACCCGGTGGACCCCCGGGACCCTTTCGGTGGTCCCGGTACAATACCGGGTGACCCCGAAACTTTCCCGATGACCGAAATACCACTTCCTATATATAATTCTTTACCTCCGGACCATTCCGGAACTCCTCGTGACATCCAGGATCTCATCCGGGACTCCGAACAACATTCGGTATACTGCATACTCATATTCATACAACCCTAGCATCACCGAACCTTAAGTGTGTAGACCCTACGGGTTCGGGAGTCACGTAGACATGACCGAGACGGCTCTCGGGCAATAACCAACAGCGGGATCTGGATACCCATGTTGGATCCCACATGCTCCTCGATGATCTCATCGGATGAACCACGATGTCGAGGATTCGAACAACCCCGTATACAATTCCCTTTGTCAATCGGTACGTTACATGCCCGAGACTCGATCGTCGGTATCCCAATACCTCGTTCAGTCTCATTACCGGCAAGTCACTTTACTCGTACCGTAATGCATGATCCCGTGACCAGACACTTGGTCACTTTGAGCTCATTATGATGATGCATTACCGAGTGGGCCCAGAGATACCTCTCCGTCATACGGAGTGACAAATCCTAGTCTCGATCCGTGTCAACTCAACAGACACTTTCGGAGATACCTGTAGTGCACCTTTATAGTCACCCAGTTACGTTGTGACGTTTGGTACACCCAAAGCACTCTTACGGTATCCGGGAGTTACACGATCTCATGGTCTAAGGAAGAGATACTTGACATTGGAAAAGCTCTAGCAAAACGAATTACACGATCTTGTGCTATGCTTAGGATTGGGTCTCGTCCATCACATCATTCTCCTAATGATGTGATCCTGTTGTCAATGACATCTAATGTCCATAGTCAGGAAACCATCACTATCTGTCGACCAACGAGCTAGTCAACTAGAGGCTCACTAGGGACATGTTATGGTCTATGTATTCACACGTGTATTACGATTTCCGGATAATATAGTTATAGCATGAATAAAAGACAATTATCATGAATAAGGAAATATAATAATAACCCTTTTATTATTGCCTCTAGGGCATATTTCCAACAATCCATGTATGAGAACAAAGTGTGGACTTTGATTGACTTGCCCGATGATCGGCAAGCCATAGAAAATATATGGATCTTCAAGAGGAAGACGGACGCTGATAGTAGTGTTACTATCTACAAAGCTAGACTTGTTGAAAAAGGTTCTGACAAATTTCAAGGTGTTGACAATGATGAGATTTTCTCACTCGTACCGATGCTTAAGTCTGTCCGAATCATGTTAGCAAATTGCCACATTTTATGAAATCTGGCAAATGGATAACAAAACTACATTCCTTAATGGATTTCTTAAAGAAGAGTTGTATATGATGCAACCAGAAGGTTTTGTCGAAGCTCTTCCCCGAAGCTCTACTGGATCATGAGTTCGTGGGACATCACCGAACTGAACATGTGTTGAACATGGAGGTGTCGTACGTCCGGTACTGAAGATCGGTCGATCGTGAAGACGTATGACTACATCAACCGCGTTGTCATAACGCTTCCACTTTTGGTCTAAGAGGGTACGTGGACACACTCTCCCCGCTCATTGCTATGCATCACCATGATCTTGCGTGTGCGTAGGATTTTTTTTGAAATTACTACGTTCCCCAACAAACCCAACAAACACTGTCGGTGTCAAAACCGGCGGATCTCGGGTAGGGGGTCCCGAACTGTGCGTCTAGGCGGATGGTAACAGGAGACAAGGGACACGATGTTTTTACCCAGGTTCGGTCCCTCTCGATGGAGGTAAAACCCTACTCCTGCTTGATTGATATTGATGATATGGGTAGTACAAGAGTGGATCTACCACGAGATCAAGGAGGCTAAACCCTAGAAGCTAGCCTATGGTATGATTGTTGTTCTATGGACTAGAACCCTCTGGTTTATATAGACACCGGAGAGGGCTAGGGTTACACAGAGTCGGTTACAATGGTAGGAGATCTACATATCCGTATTGCCAAGCTTGCCTTCCACGCCAAGGAAAGTCCCATCCGGACACAGGACGAAGTCTTCAATCTTGTATCTTCATAGTCTTGGAGTCCGGCCGATGATGATAGTTCGGCTATCCGAACACCCCCTAGTCCAGGACTCCCTCAGTAGCCCCTGAACCAGGCTTCAATGACGACGAGTCCGGCGCGCATATTGTCTTCGGCATTGCAAGGCGGGTTCCTCCTTTGAATAATTAATAGAAGATTGTGAACACCAGGATAGTGTCCAGCTTTGTAAAATAAATTCCATGTACCACCGTAGAGAGAATAATATTTACACAAGTTCAATCTGCTGACGTATTTTGTGGCATGACGTCACACCACAACCAAGCTTTTACGAATCGTTTTGATTATATCACCTTAGTGCGTTTAGCGAAGCGGTTTCCTTGGCACGTCTTGTCGAAGCAGAGATCGCTCATCAATATGGACGTGGGTAACCCAACCGCGCCCGTTGCCACGCCCCCTCCACCGAAGGCGAGTTCCAAACGGTCACGGGGACGGCTCTTGGTATTCTCTCTTTTTATAATGAGACCAAGGCCCGTTCCTTTTCTTCAATCCTCAATCGAATCCGCCCCTTGCCCCGAGTTCCAACTCCCAGGGCTCCAGATTCGGGCACTTTGGGCCTTCGACAATGTCCGGTTCCGACCTACAGGGCCGGTGGATGCCCTCCTCCGTCACGGAAGAGGACGTGCTGAAGCTGAGAGAAGCCAGGTACTTAACCTACGAGATTTCGCACAGGTTGCCTGTCTAAGGGCAAGCCATTCCTACTCCCAAGCCTGGCGAGAGTGTCGTGTTCGTGTCTCACCTCCGTTGGGGTTTAGGCTTCCCGATGGATCCCTTCGTGAGGGGGCTCATGTTTTACTATGGGTTGGAATTCCACGACTTGGCTCCTGAGTCCATCCTCCACATCTCATCATTTATTGTCGTCTGCGAAGCCTTTCTCCGCACTACCCCTCACTTTGGCTTGTGGCTCAAAACCTTCAACATGGAGCCGAAGATGATTGAGGGGCGTCAGGCAGAGTGCGGCGGGGCGGTTATAAGCAAGAGGGCCGATGCTCCATGGCCCGAGGGCTCTTTTCAGGAGGAGCTCGGCTTGTGGCAACAGGAGTGGTTCTAGGCAGCAGGCAGAGGCCACCGCCCGTCTTTCGCTCGGGCCCTCCACAACGGCTGACGTCATGGTTCAACAAAGGGCTTGACTGGGGGCCGTCCAAGGACGTACCCCTATTGCAGGTCCGGATTTGAGACCTCCAAGAGAGGGAGATCAATCTGGTCGTAGTGACGCAGGTTATGCTGATTCGGCGTCTTCTGCCCTGCCAACATCGCCCACTCCGCCTGTGGTAATTCAATCCGGAGGGACCACGAGCTCTCCAACACTTCATGGGTACGACACCCATGGAGATGTACAAACTGTTCTTCGGATCACAAGAGATGTGTCCGGACTTGAACAAGGACGCTGGCCTAAGCTGCAATCGCCCGGATACTCAAGTAAGTAACCCTGTGTCCGGACATATTGTCCATTTGTTTATCATGGATTTGTGTTTTAACCAGCTATCCCTTGGACAGGAGTGGATACCGCAAGCAAAACTGATACGGTGTCCGGCCCCCCTCCCGGAGACCACGCCGGATCCGGTGTTAGTCAAGATGCTGGAGGTTGCGCCTTCAGATGAGGGCGAAGGGGAAAACAAGAAAATTAGTGCCTCTGCTAAGGAGGTTGTCAAAGAAGGGGGGATCGAGAACCCCTCCCTCCAGGGGGAGAAGAGGAACGCTTCCGAAGATCCGGAGTCCAAGGCCTCAAAGCAGGGGAAGAAATCTTCATCGGAGGGTCCTGCGCCAGGAGAAGCCCCGGCCGCACTATTTCCCCAAGGGAATTAGCCCTCCAGCAAGCCGTAAGTAGAAAAGGGAGATTTGTAGTAAGGGACATCCCTGTTTTTATTTCTGAGGATAACCAGAGTTCTTACCTTGTAGTTCGGATCTCAGCCCTTCTCAGCAGAGCTCATCTTCGGGGGATCTTCGTCCGGAGATGATGGAGAGCGAAACGCCTCCATCTGCCGCTCCGTCAGGCGGGGCGGACGACCCTGAGGTGTCGTCGCGGAGGGTCTTCCCGAGTCCGGCGGGGCCGGAGAGTTCGGCATCAACTGGTGTACGGCCAGGGGAGCTGAAGGATCTGCTCGAGAGGGCGTCTATCTCAGAAGATCACCGTACTTTAATGAGTACGATGATTGAAAGGATTTCATCCGCTGAGAGCGGGTTGCATGAGGCCATCAGAAGTTTACTGACGGGGTTTGAGGTACATAAAAATGACATACCTTTTGACAGTTTTGCACATAGAGTGCGCCCTGTATAGATAGTAGCCCCTGAGAGTCGGTACGTTGTCAGAAGCGACGGCGTGCCGAGGATCATAATCTCAGTGTTAAGATGTCACCGTTCCTATTCAGGGGGCGGAGCGTTCGGTGGCTAGCCGGACTGATAGAGTTGCCGAACTGAAGCGGCAACTGGACGTTGCGGATGCGGACATTGCGCTTGTCCATCAGCGACTTGACGAGTCACAAGCTGGGTGGTTTCTCCGCGGTCACCTGGCAAGGGAGCTGATGCTTACACCTTACAACATGTATCCTTGATGCAGATGGTGCCGCTGCTATGGAGGGCCTTCGGGCAGAGCTTGCTCGAGCCAAGGAGCAAGCCAGAAGGAGTGATGCGGCTGCCTCGAAGGCAGCCGAAGAGCTAAAAGCTGAAAAGGCTGCTCACTGCCGAAGCAGGAAGGAGATGGCCGGAATGGCCGTGAAGCGGAAGGATGCTACCGACCGCTATGAGGTTCTTGAAAGAGAACGCCGAGCGGGGCAAGAGGACCAGAAGAAGGCCACCGCCAAAGCCAAGGATGCCCGTTCTGCAATAAGGGCTATAAAGGAGGAGCTGCGTCAGGCCGGAGACATTGCGGCTGGAAAGCCCTTTCTGCTGTGCAGGAAGTTCACGGATCAGAAATATGCTCAGTTGGGCCAGCTGTGGGGTGCGGAGGATCCTTATCTGGATTTGGCGGCGAGTGCGGTGGACGCAGTCGTGCACTTCCGAAGCCAAAAGGATCACGAGATGGAAGAGTTTTTTTGGTCTCAATTCCATAGTCCAGAGCGTCCCCTTCCGTTAACCGATCGGTTGCCTGAGTGGGCTGAGCTGAATAGGCTATCCGGACTTGCCATGAAGGACGTCGTGGCTCATCTATGGCCGGAAAGGCCCAAGCCAAAGAGTTATTTTTGTTTAGTGCAGCAATTCCTTGATGCGGTGCCGCATATCAAGGCGATGAAGCAGTCGGCATGCATAGAGGGTGCACGGATGGCTCTGGTCCGTGTCAAAACATACTGGGCAGAGATGGATGCCACCGACGTTGCATCCCGGGATTCGGATAGAAGCCGATTACCCGCCGAGCACTATTTTGAGGAAGTCATGCGGGGCGCTCGTTTAGTAGAGTCGCAGTGCTCGAAAAATGTTATGTTCAAATGATATGTATGATTTGTAAAACCATATTTATGATATAAGGGCTTTTTATACTTGTGCATTCAAGTATTGAAATTCCTCCTGTGCGGCCGTTAATGTATATGTATATATAACCTGAAAGATGGCAGTCTTCGGCTTCAGCCCCCACGCACATGGTGCGGGGGTGTTTGCAAAAAAGTGCATTTTCACACTTAATCCAACGTCTTGGTCCTGTGAAGGATGTGGTAGCGTAGCAAACGAGGAAACCGGACTATAATGCTTTATCACTTTCACTTAGCCATAGGAGTTTGAAGGTGGAGCTACGATATAGCCCCTAGGGGCACCACGGTCTCCGAATTCGGGGCGCGTATGTGCCTGACCGGGAAATGGTCCTTCGTCAAAGCGGAGGAATTCTAGACATTCCGGTAGTCGATCGACTGGTTGACCAGTCTCTCGCTATATCATGACAGTCAGTTTTCGGCTTTATCTACTGAGGTGCTCACCTGGCCGAACCGGGGCACAATCGCAGTAGTTCTCCTGGTGCCGCGTTAGCCGATAATATGGAACGTAAGGCAGCAAAACACAGGAGCCGGGCAAACCCAACATTTGACCAAAGACATGATTCGGAGCTGATGCATATAAGGCCTAACTCGAGACGCCGAACACTCCCTAAGGTATTCGGTCTTTATGAAAAATGGGCCGAACGATGCCCTAAGCCCCTAGTGTCCAGGTACGCACGAAATCTTCTGACGCGGCCGATGCCAAAACGTCAGCCTCCTCCTTGGTTATGATAAGAAACCGGGGGATGTATAGCAACAAGAGACAGTAAAAAAGGTTTACGCAGGGTCTTAATCTGAAAAGAATCCTTGTAACGGGTCCCTGCTGCACGTCTGCGCCTGTGTCTCTGTTGTGCTGTATCCTGGACGAGTGTAGCACGTTGTTCATCTGTAAAAGAGAAGAACTTAGTTTAAAAAAAAAGATCGTGCGAAAAATGCATGTAAAAAAGAGTATGATTTTTAAAAAATGAATAAAATTGAGCTTTATTGGCTCTCATTCCTCGTTCGTGCAGCCCCTTGTAAAGGGGTATGCGGCTGGGAAGCCCCTTGTTTGTTTATGCCGGACTCGCCTAGCCATGTCCGGGGTCTAAATGACCTGTTTTAGGGGCTTCGATCAGCCAGGCCGGATTAGTTTGTGGCTGTCAAGGCAGTCTCACGTTTTTTCGTGGTCGAGGAACACTCTAAGTTACCCTTTAATGAGATGATGTCACGTGGACCGGGCATTTTAAGTGTAAGAGACGCGTAATGCGGTATTGCGTTAAAGCGGGCAAAAGCTTCGCGTCTCAATAGTGCTTGATGGCTACTTCTAAATGGGGCGATATGAAAGATTAGCTTTTCGCGATGGAAGTTGTCGGATGAACCGAACACAACTTCTAGTAGTAAGGAGCCCGTACTATTGGCATAAGGGCCTGGCGTCGCTCCTTTAAAGGAAGTGCCGCCATGGCGAATTTTGGTAGGGTCTGTCCCCATTCTGTGGATGGTGTCCTGGTATAGCAGGTTTATATCACTGTCGCCGTCCATTAGGACTTGTGTAAATTGTGATTATAGGATCCAATATCAAAGCAGTCCATCCTGCGTTTGGAATACTTCTGGAGTAATCCAGATGGTCGAAAGTAATTGGTTTTGACATCCAATCTTGGGATTCCGCTGGGGTGGACCGTGCGGCACGTGCTTTGGTAGATGCCACCCTATTTTTCCTTGTTAAGTGAATTCACTGTTTCGACTTCTTGTGGGAAGTTCTTTTGTTTTCCGGCGCTCTGCTTGTGGGGTTCGTCATCGTCCTCGCTTGGTGTGTCGAGCCCCTTGTGTTTGGCGTTAAGTCGGCCGGACTGCTTGAAGACCCAACAATCTCTGTGGGTATGGTTTGCCGGCTTCCCGGGGGTACTGCGAATTTGACATATCCTATCCAAGATTTTGTTTAGGTTGGATAGCTCATCACTGTTGTCCTTAAGAGGTAGTGTTTTGTTGTTCGGCCGAGAGCTTTTGAACCCGGCGTTGACCGCCGTGTTCTTTGGGCCATTTTCCTTAGTCCGGCGCTGGTCTTTTCTGCGTCGTGGCTTCCCATTTCCATCCCTGACCTCGGATGTACTTGGGTTGCTGGTGCTGCATCTTGCCAGCCAGCTATCTTCTCCTGTGCAGAAGCGGGTCATTAGGCTCGTTAGTGCGGCCATTGTCCTTGGCTTTTCCTGACCGAGGTGTCTGGCGAGCCATTCGTCTCGGACGTTATGTTTAAATGTTGCTAAGGCCTCGACGACCGGACAGTCGACTATTTGGTTCTTTTTGGTGAGGAACCTGTTCCAGAATTTGCATGCTGACTCTCCGGGCTGTTGAGTTATGTGACTTAAATCGTCTGCATCCGGAGGGCGGACATAAGTTCCTTGAAAATTTGCTCGAAACGCATCCTCGAGCTCTTCCCAACTTTTGATGGTATTTTCTGGGAGGCTTTTGAGCCAATGCTGAGCTAGCCCTTTGAGCTTGAGGGGTAGGTATTTTATGGCGTGGAGATCGTCTCCTCTAGCCATATGTATGTGTAGGATATGATCCTCAATCCAGACTCCGGGGTCTGTTGTTCCGTCATATGCCTCTATGTTTACGGGTTTGAATCCTGCTGGAAATTCATGATCCAGTACCTCATCGGTGAAACATAGTGGGTGTGCGGCGCCCCTGTATTTAGGTGTGTCGTTATCTTCGAACACTCGGCGTGTTGTGTTGCTTCCTGGAGCCTTCTTTTTTGGCCCATAGATGGACCTGACCGGGCCATCCTTTCTGCGAGGATCCTTATGTGGATCGTGTGCCGGCTTGTGTGCGGCGTCGCTTGCCACTCTTAGCCTGTCATCTGGTCTACTATTCGGCCAGGCAGCCTCTTTGTTTTTTGACTGTGGGGGCTCTACGGCCTCCTCGTCAAATTCGGGCAACAGCTTGCGCTTCGGGTAGCTCTTTGCTTGGTGACTATCGCCGTATTTGTCTGCGGTCTTGAGTACTTTGCTCCATCTCATTCTGAGTACGTCTTCCGCTGTTTTGAGCTTCCGCTTCTGCTTCTTCAAACTTCTTGCAGTGGTGACGAGCCTTTTGTGAAGGTTCTTATGCTCCGGTGATGTGTCCGGCGTGGGATCGTCTGGACTGTTGTTTTCACCGGGGATGGGTTGCTCGTCCAATTCATCCTGTTCGGATGGTTGCTTGGTGGCATGTTCGTCGTCCACTGGTTCGCCCTGCTCTACGGCTGGGTCAGTATGGGTGCTGTTGTTATCGAGGCGGGACTTCGAGCGGCGCTTGCATCGCCGTTTTGGTTGTTTTTTGGGGGAATTATCCTTCGCCGCGTCCCGTTGTTCCTCGTTATCGCTTCCTTTTGGTGTATTCACCATGTATACGTCATGAGTTGAGGTGGCTTTCCAGTGCCCAGTAGGCGCTGGTTCTTGGTCGTCTCCGGCATCGTCGTCCATACCGTCGATGTCTTTGGAGTCGAAGTCTAGCATGTCGGTTAGATCGTCGATAGTGGCTACTAAGTGGGTGGTGGGTGGGCTTTGAATTTCTTCGTCCTCCGCATCCCAACCGTCCTGACCGCAGTCCGGGCAGGGCTCTCCTGATAACGAGAGATATTTTAGCGAATTCAGGATGTCGCCGAAAGGTGAGTGTTGAAAGATGTCCGCAGTGGTGAACTCCATGATCGGCGCCCAATCGGATTCGATTGGAGGAGGCGCGGGAGGTTTGGAGTCCGGCGAGGAGTCCGGCACCTCGGAGTCATCAGCTTCACAAGGGACGAGGTCAGTATTCAGCTCCATCACCGTAGAGGTTGCAGCCCCCGAGGCGGTGTCTAGCCACCCGTCCTCGATCTGCGCAGCCAGCTCCGAATTGAGGGTCGGAGCGGACTCGTGTGCGGCCTCCAGGGCACTGTTCCGCAGCAGAGCTAAATCATGCCCCTCGTGACAGTGCGGCGCGCTCGGCTGTGGCTCGAATCCATCGAAGATCAAGTCCCCGCGGATGTCAGCCATGAAGTTTAGACTTCCAAATCTGACCTGACGGCCAGGGGCGTAGCTTTCGATCTACTCCAGATGGCCAAGCGAATTGGCCCGCAGTGCAAAGCCGCCGAATACGAAGATCTGTCCGGGGAGAAAAGTCTCACCCTGGACTGTGTCGTTGTTGTTAATGATCGAAGGAGCCATCGAGCCTATCGGCGACGACACAGAGGAACTCTCAATGAAAGCACCAATGTCGGTGTCAAAACCGGCGGATCTCGGGTAGGGGGTCCCGAACTGTGCGTCTAGGCGGATGGTAACAGGAGACAAGGGACATGATGTTTTTACCCAGGTTCAGGCCCTCTCGATGGAGGTAAAACCCTACTCCTGCTTGATTGATATTGATGATATGGGTAGTACAAGAGTGGATCTACCACGAGATCAAGGAGGCTAAACCCTAGAAGCTAGCCTATGGTATAATTGTTGTTCTATGGACTAAAACCCTCCGGTTTATATAGACACCAGAGAGGGCTAGGGTACACAAAGTCTGTTACAATGGTAGGAGATCTACATATCCGTATTGCCAAGCTTGCCTTCCACGCCAAGGAAAGTCCCATCCGGACACGGGACGAAGTCTTCAATCTTGTATCTTCATAGTCTTGGAGTCCGGCCGATGATGATAGTTCGGCTATCCGGACACCCCCTAGTCCAGGACTCCCTCAAACACCTTCGGAGATAACTGTAGAGCATCTTTGTGATCACCCAGTTATGTTGTGACATTTGATAGCACACAAGGTATTCCTCCGGTATTCGGGAGTTGCATAATCTCATAGTCAAAGGAATATGTATAAGTCATGAAGAAAGCAATAGCAATAAAACATCCACATATAATATGCTCCTCTAACTTATACATGTTCCTATGACTATGGAAGGTTATATACGGACACCGGAATGGTTCCGAAGAAGATTGGGGATTTTTCGGAGTACCGGGAGGTTACCGGACCCCCCCTCCCCCCGCAGGAAAGTTAATGGGCCTATTGGGCCATAGTGGAGGAGAGGAGGCAGGCCACGTGAGGAGGTGCCCCCCCCTTGCCCAAACCGAATTGGACTAGGGGAGGGGGCGCGGCCCCCCTCTTTCCTTCTCCCTCTCTCTCCCTTCCCCTTTCCCTCTCCGATGGAAGAAAGGAGGGGGGCCGAATCCTACTTGGACTGGGAGTCCAAGTAGGACTCCCCCCTTTGGCGCGCCCCTCCTAGGCCGCCGGCCTCCTCACCCCCCCCCCCTTACGGGGGCGGGGGGCACCCCAAAGGCACAAAAGTTGTTTCTTAGCCATGCGCGGTGCCCCCCTCCACAGTTTACCACCTCGGTCATATTGTCGTAGTGCTTAGGCGAAGCCCTGCGAGGATCACATCATCAACACCGTCGCCACGTCGTCGTGCTGACGGAACTCTCCCTCGACCCACTACTGGATCAAGAGCTCAAGGGACGTCATCATGTTGAACGTGTGCTGAACACGGAGGTGTCGTACGTTCGGTACTTGGATCGTGAAGACGTTCGACTACATCAACCGTGTTACTAAACACTTCTGCTTTCGGTCTACAAGGGTATGTGGACACACTCTCCCGTCTCGTTGCTATGCATCTCCTAGATAGATCTTGCATGATCATAGGAATTTTTTTGAATTACTACGTTACCCAACAAAAGTGACGAGATGAAATTCCCGTGTGTCCTTGAGAACGTTTTGTTTATCACAAGAGACCATCCCGGCATGTCCTTTGCCACAAAAGGATTGGGCTACCTTGATGCACTTTTGTTACTGTTACTATTACTTGCTCGTTACAAATTACCTTGCTATCAAACTATTTGTTACCGAAAATTTCAGTGCCTGCAGAAAATACCTTGCTGAAAACCGCTTGTCATCTTCTTCTGCTCCTCGTTGGGTTCAACACTCTTATTTATCGAAAGGACTACGATAGATCCCCTATACTTGTGGGTCATCACCTTTGTCTTGATTTCTTGAAGTCCTGTTATTTTCTCCCCTAGTTGGGTAAAGTGGCATGGTTTCTTTTTCCACCTGTGGTTCTTTCTGTTAGCTTCTGGGGCTTCTTCTTCATTATTATCAACAACGACGGTTTTCGCATCGGGGTCAACTTCTTTGTCATCCTCCTTTTCAGCTTCATTATCTTGTGCATCTTGGCGGACCTGTTCTTCCTGTTCTTCTTCCCCGGAGAGGAGTTCTCTGTTGGGTTTGACTCTGCTTCTCTCTTCTCTTCTCTGCTTGTTCCTTCTTGTACCACGCAGGTCCTCTTGGGTCCTGCGTTCTTTTACCACTACAAGTTGCAATTTTGTTAGTAGAGACAAAATTATCTTTATCAAGTTTAGCAAGAATTAAAATGAGTTTCAGAAATTTGAGAACATGGGGTCTCTATCATACGAGAGTGTTTACCAAGGTTCTTCACGAGATGACTTAACCCCTCTACCTCTTCAGAAAGGTAGGCTATAACCTTCTCATTATGATGGACTCGCCTTCGAAAGTCTTGCCAGAAGTTGTCTTGGTGAAACTTGAATTTATTCATCATCTTCGTAGTTCATTTTCCTGTTGATGGACACTAAATATATCCACTTTTTCAACTAGTTTACCTTTTAATTTACTGACCTTTTTTAATTCCTCCATGTCTTCAGTGTGATAAATTTTTCCAGTTGGTTTGTTGGCTCCTCAATATTCCATTGTTCTTTAGCAATCATAATCTTTTCAACGTGTGCTCTTCCTTCATCAAGAGTTAAAGCCATAAAACGTCCTCCTACACTTAAATCAAGAATAGACTTGGATTCACCGTTAATCTCATGATAAAACATATGAAGTACAACTTGTTCAGCATAACCATGGTTAGTGCAAAGGTTCAAGAATTTGGGATATCTTCCCCATGCTTCATATAGACTTTCCTCAACTCCTTGAAGGAATAAGGTGAGATTTCTTCTTTGTTTAATAATCATAGAGCCAGGAAGAAATTTAGCCATGAATCTTTCTACACATATTTCCAGCTGGTTATACTTCCATAAGGTAATCGATTATACCAAGTTTCAGGATCACCCTTAAGAGAAAACTTGAAGAGTCTTAATTAAACAAATTCTCGTGACACATCCTTTATTTTAGAAGTCCCTCATAGGGTGTCAAAGAACATAAGGTGTGCTTGAGGGTCCTCCTCTTCAGTTCCTGCAATGGCATGCCTTTTAACTTCCATTATAAGATCACAATCAATCAAGTACTCAGTTGCATAGTTTGTAGGATAAACTATGGGAGATCTTGAGCCCATAGATGGAGCACAATACTCACTCATAGTTTTCTTTGGTTTCAGAGTTATCGACATCTCCGCAAACAAAATGTTAAGATCGACAGTTGGATTTTTTCCCTATTAATGAAGCCTGATGGTCCTGAGGAAAATGATTAATATGTTCTTGCAAATAAGTTCTTCCACAACAAGTAGAGCCCCTATCACCTATAGGCAGCATCTACAATAGCAATACCTACAAAAACAGTTACGAAACAAATACTCTGCACTTCACTCCCTGGCAACGACACCAGAAAATGCTTGATGGCATGCAGGACACACAGAGTGGTGTAGAACTTTCACGGAAGTATCCCAATTAGTTATCTTCCCAATGAAGAGTGGAGGAGAGTATTTATAATAGCGCTTCTGTCACACAAGGTGTCACAATTCTCATGTGAAGTAACTGCTTGTGATTCTGCAAATATTGTTATTGTCCTAGTGGACAAATAAACCAGAGTGACTAAAGTAATAAGTTTGTGGTAACTAGGATAAGAACACTTGAAAGTAAAGAACATAAATAACCTGAAAGTAGAGTTGTATTTTCTGCAATGGCAAGGTTAGGTGCGGAGAGAATTTAGTTCATGGTATACATCAAATGTGCCAGTGTGACGGTAATATCAGTTACTGAAAGAACATGCGGTGCCCCCATGTTTGGTTTTGGTAATTGATGACAATCTCTATGGACTAATGGTTGTCTTGAGTTGTATTTGAAGGATTTGTCCATAGGTTTTTCTTGAAGTCCATGTGTTGGTTTCAAGGATTTTTTGAGTTGACCAAGGTGCTATTAAGGAATTATCCAAAGATTGGTCATGCGAGTGTTGAGCTTATTGCAAGCATGTCTTGAAGAAGAAGGTTGTGTGATCATTCATGTTTACCTTCAAGACATCATCCAAATGAAGAGAGTTGCAAAGATTCAAGGTTGATCAAGACTAAGTCAAGAGTGAACCAAGTTGATCAACTCACAAAGCGTAGAAGATGTACCGAGAGGGATCAAGTGATCCCATGGTATGGTAAGCATTGTCCATTACACTTCATGTACTAACCCATGGTCTATGTGAGAGTTGTATGTGGGGTTAGGTACGTATCCATGGGCTTGCGTCAAGAGGAAGATATCATACAACCCATGGAAATGATGACATCAAGTGGTGATCATCATCAAGATTGCCGTGTGCAAGTTCAAGTGGAGCATCACGAAGAGAACAAGTGCTTGAATCTTGCCATCCATTGTGGTGTCAATGGACTTGTGAAGATGTGTCGAAGAGTGGCTCACCCATAGTGAACTATGGGGGAGCAATCATCTAGTCTTCATCGAGCCAACGCAATCAAGAAAGGTGGTCCAACTTGAGGGAGTCAAGATCGTCTTCATCTAGCTCAACTGGACCATGTGCAAGGCAAAGGTTTTCCCTTGATAGGTTTTCTATTTTACCGGTCTTGTGGTGGTATTTGGGAGACCGAGTTATAGGATCGTTTGCTGTACTATCAAGGGGGGCTCTCAAGTTGGTAGCTTGATCGTATCGCTAGTAGAGAGCTCAAACCATTGCATCCTTGCATCATGTTTCTTGGTTCTTGGTTGGTTATCTTTGTGGGTCTTAGAGATTATGGTCATCTTGATGACAAGCTTGAGTTCATCGAAACTCCACCTAGTCTCAATTTGGATGAGATGTGCATGAAATTCATTTTCATATCTATATGCACATATTTATGTGGAGTTTGTCCTATGTATTGGTGTTTCTAAGTATTTGGTCCCAATGAGTTTGGGTACCGTTTAATTTGTGTTGTTCTTCTAGGAACATTTGGAGATGCATTGGATGCTTGGCTCACTCACAAGGAAGGTGTTGTCACCATGTGCATATTGGAGTCAAGCAAGGATGATCAATGAACTACTATCTACCTTCAATTGGTATCTACTACATCCTTCCAATGATATCTCGGTAACAAGTATCTATTCATGCTTTCTCCTCTTGCATTCAACCTTGTGTAGGTTGCATCTTGGCATGATATTCATTTCATATCTTGTGATACTTGTTTCCTTTCTCAAAGCATCCCAACGATGATCTCTTGTTGCTAGTTGTGATGCCTTTGATGGATGTGTGTTTGGACTTCATTTATATACAATAAGACCATATCTAGCCAAGTGCTATGCTTTCAAGCAAATATCTTATTGGTATATTTATGACTTCCTTATGGATATCTTGTTCCTTCGTGTTGTAACTATTTCGGGTGTACATCCTTCTTTGTAGATATATATATCATCATGATTTCGTCTACATAGAACCTTATACACTTGAGAGAAATTACATCTCTAGTTGATATATTTTCTTTCACGTCCACCTTGTCTTTCTTATGTTATTTCTTTGGTGGCTCCGTGAAAGCTTTTGCCTTGAGTGCGTGTCCTCTATCGTTGCATCTTGTTGCACTCTTGTGTGGTGAAGATTATTTTCCTCTTGCTTATCTTTACGAGGTTTTTGCCATCTTAATTGGTATCCCTCGTCTTGATGAGCCTCCCCTCGTCTATCTTCACCACGGGTTGTCACAAGCATAGGTTCTCTTTTGCTTATTAGTAAGCTTGTGAACCCATTTGCCAGTTGTGTGTGGGAATGATAGGCCTTGCACCGTGTGCCTCATTCTTTCAAGACTATGTTGATGCTTAATGCTCATCCTAATTTTAGTCTTCTCAAGTGCTTCGCCATGACTCACACACATCATTTTGGTTGAGCCTATTCTTAAGTTGCCTCTTTTACATGTTGCTCAACCATGTGCTTGTTGCAAGCGCTAGGCTTTGTTTCCTATATGCTCACTTGTACTGGATGTGAGTTTCTATTGATTTTGGGGGAGCTATGATCCTATTTTGTGCACTTTGTATTCAAATACAAAAATTCTTATGTGTGCACAAATCATGGGGAGCTTCTCTAGTTTCTTTAGAACACTCCTCTACGCTTTTCATAATATATTTATTCTTGTGGCATGTAGGATCATTGGTCGAGTTGGTTCAATTGATATCCGTTGATTGCTTGCTTCAATTGGTATCTTTTGATTGCTTGTGTCTCTCTTTGTTATGTCTTTGTGGCATATCTTTCTGTTGTAATCTTTGGGCATCAATATAATTTGTCTTCCACCAAGTATTGGCAGTTGGGTATGTGTATTGCATTCCACTCTCTTGTTGAGAAATACACAATTTATGGAGGACCACAATTTATATTGGCCTTCTTAGATTTTTGCCCATTTTGGCAATCGATGCCAGTGGGGGAGAAGTTTTAGAGAGTTTTGTGGAGAAGTTTAGAGAGTTATCTCTTCTTGCTTTGTTTTAGCATTTGCATCTCATTCGCATGCACTATTAGTTGTTGCATTGCATGGTGATGCATAATTCCTTATATAAACTCTCTTGAAAGTGATTGTCATCAATTACCAAAATGGAGGAGATTGAAAGAACATGCGGTGCCCCCATGTTTGGTTTTGGTAATTGATGACAATCTCTATGGAATAATGGTTGTCTTGAGTTGTATTTGAAGGATTTGTCCATAGGTTTTTCTTGAAGTCCATGTGTTGGTTTCAAGGAGTTTTTGAGTTGACCAAGGTGCTATTAAGGAATTATCCAAAGATTGGTCATGCGAGTGTTGAGCTTATTGCAAGCATGTCTTGAAGAAGAAGGTTGTGTGATCATTCATGTTTACCTCAAGACATCATCCAAATGAAGAGAGTTGCAAAGATTCAAGGTTGATCAAGACTAAGTCAAGAGTGAACCAAGTTGATCAACTCACAAAGCGTAGAAGATGTACCGAGAGGGATCAAGTGATCCCATGGTATGGTAAGCATTGTCCATTACACTTCATGTACTAACCCATGGTCTATGTGAGAGTTGTATGTGGGGTTAGGTACGTATCCATGGGCTTGCGTCAAGAGGAAGATATCATACAACCCATGGAAATGATGACATCAAGTGGTGATCGTCATCAAGATTGCCGTGTGCAAGTTCAAGTGGAGCATCACGAAGAGATCAAGTGCTTGAATCTTGCCATCCATTGTGGTGTCAATGGACTTGTGAAGATGTGTCGAAGAGTGGCTCACCCATAGTGAACTATGGGGGAGCAATCATCTAGTCTTCATCGAGCCAACGCAATCAAGAAAGGTGGTCCAACTTGAGGGAGTCAAGATCGTCTTCATCTAGCTCAAGTGGACCATGTGCAAGGCAAAGGTTTTCCCTTGATAGGTTTTCTATTTTACCGGTCTTGTGGTGGTATTTGGGAGACCGAGTTATAGGATCGTTTGCTGTACTATCAAGGGGGGCTCTCAAGTTGGTAGCTTGATCGTATCGCTAGTAGAGAGCTCAAACCATTGCATCCTTGCATCATGTTTCTTGGTTCTTGGTTGGTTATCTTTGTGAGTCTTAGAGATTATGGTCATCTTGATGACAAGCTTGAGTTCATCGAAACTCCACCTAGTCTCAATTTGGATGAGATGTGCATGAAATTCATTTTCATATCTATATGCACATATTTATGTGGAGTTTGTCCTATGTATTGGTGTTTCTAAGTATTTGGTCCCAATGAGTTTGGGTACCGTTTAGTTTGTGTTGTTCTTCTAGGAACATTTGGAGATGCATTGGATGCTTGGCTCACTCACAAGGAAGGTGTTGTCACCATGTGCATATTGGAGTCAAGCAAGGATGATCAATGAACTACTATCTACCTTCAATTGGTATCTACTACATCCTTCCAATGATATCTCGGTAACAAGTATCTATTCATGCTTTCTCCTCTTGCATTCAACCTTGTGTAGGTTGCATCTTGGCATGATATTCATTTCATATCTTGTGATACTTGTTTCCTTTCTCAAAGCATCCCAACGATGATCTCTTGTTGCTAGTTGTGATGCCTTTGATGGATGTGTGTTTGGACTTCATTTATATACAATAAGACCATATCTAGCCAAGTGCTATGCTTTCAAGCAAATATCTTATTGGTATATTTATGACTTCCTTGTGGATATCTTGTTCCTTCGTGTTGTAACTATTTCGGGTGTACATCCTTCTTTGTAGATATATATATCATCATGATTTCGTCTACATAGAACCTTATACACTTGAGAGAAATTACATCTCTAGTTGATATATTTTCTTTCACGTCCACCTTGTCTTTCTTATGTTATTTCTTTGGTGGCTCCGTGAAAGCTTTTGCCTTGAGTGCGTGTCCTCTATCGTTGCATCTTGTTGCACTCTTGTGTGGTGAAGATTATTTTCCTCTTGCTTATCTTTACGAGGTTTTTGCCATCTTAATTGGTATCCCTCGTCTTGATGAGCCTCCCCTCGTCTATCTTCACCACGGGTTGTCACAAGCATAGGTTCTCTTTTGCTTATTAGTAAGCTTGTGAACCCATTTGCCAGTTGTGTGTGGGAATGATAGGCCTTGCACCGTGTGCCTCATTCTTTCAAGACTATGTTGATGCTTAATGCTCATCCTAATTTTAGTCTTCTCAAGTGCTTCGCCATGACTCACACACATCATTTTGGTTGAGCCTATTCTTAAGTTGCCTCTTTTACATGTTGCTCAACCATGTGCTTGTTGCAAGCGCTAGGCTTTGTTTCCTATATGCTCACTTGTACTGGATGTGAGTTTCTATTGATTTTGGGGGAGCTATGATCCTATTTTGTGCACTTTGTATTCAAATACAAAAATTCTTATGTGTGCACAAATCATGGGGAGCTTCTCTAGTTTCTTTAGAACACTCCTCTACGCTTTTCATAATATATTTATTCTTGTGGCATGTAGGATCATTGGTCGAGTTGGTTCAATTGATATCCGTTGATTGCTTGCTTCAATTGGTATCTTTTGATTGCTTGTGTCTCTCTTTGTTATGTCTTTGTGGCATATCTTTCTGTTGTAATCTTTGGGCATCAATATAATTTGTCTTCCACCAAGTATTGGCAGTTGGGTATGTGTATTGCATTCCACTCTCTTGTTGAGAAATACACAATTTATGGAGGACCACAATTTATATTGGCCTTCTTAGATTTTTGCCCATTTTGGCAATCGATGCCAGTGGGGGAGAAGTTTTAGAGAGTTTTGTGGAGAAGTTTAGAGAGTTATCTCTTCTTGCTTTGTTTTAGCATTTGCATCTCATTTGCATGCACTATTAGTTGTTGCATTGCATGGTGATGCATAATTCCTTATATAAACTCTCTTGAAAGTGATTGTCATCAATTACCAAAATGGGGGAGATTGAAAGAACATGCGGTGCCCCCATGTGTGGTTTTGGTAATTGATGACAATCTCTATGGAATAATGGTTGTCTTGAGTTGTATTTGAAGGATTTGTCCATAGGTTTTTCTTGAAGTCCATGTGTTGGTTTCAAGGAGTTTTTGAGTTGACCAAGGTGCTATTAAGGAATTATCCAAAGATTGGTCATGCGAGTGTTGAGCTTATTGCAAGCATGTCTTGAAGAAGAAGGTTGTGTGATCATTCATGTTTACCTTCAAGACATCATCCAAATGAAGAGAGTTGCAAAGATTCAAGGTTGATCAAGACTAAGTCAAGAGTGAACCAAGTTGATCAACTCACAAAGCGTAGAAGATGTACCGAGAGGGATCAAGTGATCCCATGGTATGGTAAGCATTGTCCATTACACTTCATTTACTAACCCATGGTCTATGTGAGAGTTGTATGTGGGGTTAGGTACGTATCCATGGGCTTGCGTCAAGAGGAAGATATCATACAACCCATGGAAATGATGACATCAAGTGGTGATCGTCATCAAGATTGCCGTGTGCAAGTTCAAGTGGAGCATCACGAAGAGATCAAGTGCTTGAATCTTGCCATCCATTGTGGTGTCAATGGACTTGTGAAGATGTGTCGAAGAGTGGCTCACCCATAGTGAACTATGGGGGAGCAATCATCTAGTCTTTATCGAGCCAACTTAATCAAGAAAGGTGGTCCAACTTGAGGGAGTCAAGATCGTCTTCATCTAGCTCAAGTGGACCATGTGCAAGGCAAAGGTTTTCCCTTGATAGGTTTTCTATTTTACCGGTCTGGTGGTGGTATTTGGGAGACCGAGTTATAGGATCGTTTGTCGTACTATCAAGGGGGGCTCTCAAGTTGGTAGCTTGATCGTATCGCTAGTAGAGAGATCAAACCATTGCATCCTTGCATCATGTTTCTTGGTTCTTGGTTGGTTATCTTTGTGAGTCTTAGAGCTTATGGTCATCTTGATGACAAGTTTGAGTTCATCGAAAACGGAGTTCGCATGCGTCTTCTATGACGTTTTCGGTGTTGGAGGTTTTACCGGTCTTATTCGATGAAGGGTTCTCACCATTTTCTTATGGGACTTTTCTCATTTGCTTATTCTTGATATTTCTATCAATATTGTGTTAGCCCATGTCGTTAGCTTTCCAACAAACTTGGTTTCGTTGAATTCGAAGTCCGTTTGCAAAAGTTGTGGCTGTTTTGGTAAAGGCTGCAGCGGTACTACCACGACTAGAGCGGATGTAATTTTTTACTACCGCTCCAGATCGGTACTACCGCTGCTCCTGAGCAGTAGTACCGCTCCAGAGCAGTACTACCGTGGCTCCTAAGCGGTAGTACCGCCCTGGACCAAAATCTCGTGTTTTCTCTCTCATTTGGGCTGTTTAGACCGTGCTAAGCGGTAGTACCGCTCCTCCAAGCGGTAGTACCGCTTGTGCACGACCTGAGCACATAACGGTTGGATTCGGGAGGTCCTATAAAAGGGGGTCTTCTTCCCCAATGAACCCAATCCTTTGAGCTCGTGTTCTTCCCCCATTGTTGACCTTCTTCGAGCTTGCTAACTCTCAATCCCTCCATGGATTCTTGCTAGTTCTTGAGGGAAAAGAGAGAGGAGATCTAGATCCACGTTTCCACCAATCACTTTCTCCTCTAAGTGAGGGGAACCCCTTGGATCTAGATCTTGGAGTTCTTCGTGTTCTTCTTTCATTCTTCCTCTCATTTTCCTCCCTAGCATTAGTTGCTTTGGTGGGATTTGGGAGAGAAGGACTTGGGCACTCTGTGTGCCCTTGCCATTGCATTTGGTGCATCGGTTTGAGTTTTCCATGGTGATACGTGGAAATGAAGTTTGAGAAGTTTATTACTCTTGGGTGTTTGGGCACCCTAGAGCTTGTTCCTCTTGGGTGCCTTGGTGCCCTAGACGGTTGGTGGTGTTCGGAGCTCAATCATTGTGGTGTAAAGCTCCGGGCAAGCGTCGGGGTCTCCAATTAGGTTGTGGAGATCGCCCCGAGCAATTTGACGGGTACCGGTGACCATCCCCAAGGGTTGCCAAAGTGTACGGGTTCGGTGACCACCCCCAAGGGTCGCCATTTGTACGGGTCCGGTGACCCCCTCAAGGGTCCCTTAGTGGAATCACGGCATCTTGCATTGTGCGAGGGCGTGAGGAGATTACGGTGGCCCTAGTGGCTTCTTGGGGAGCATTGTGCCTCCACACGCTCCAAACGGAGATTAGCATCCGCAAGGGTGTGAACTTCGGGATACATTGTCGTCTCCGCGTGCCTCGATTATCTCTTACCCGAGCCCCTTTACTTATGCACTTTACTTTGTGATAGCCATATTGTTCTTTGTCATATATCTTGCTATCACATAGTTGCTTATCTTGCTTAGCATAAGTTGTTGGTGCACATAGGTGAGCCTAGTTGTTGTAGGTTTTGTGCTTGACAAATTAACCGCTAGGTTTATTCCGCATTTGTTCAAGCCTAAACCGTAATTATTTTAAAGTGCCTATTCACCCCCCCCCCTCTAGGCAACATCCTCGATCTTTCGGTTACCTTGTATGATTTGATTGTTCTATAGGCGAATCACCTCAAGGTCATGGAATTCCTCCTTGCGGGATTACATTACATTTTCTGCTCCTGCTTCGACGTTGCCACGACGTGGTCGTCCCCACAATTAAGGTTCTTGGACCGAAACCAAGCATTATGTTTATTGGACCATCGTTATATCATATTGTCTTCAGTCCTCATACATGTCTCCACCTGTCACGTCAAAGGTCGCAAATTTTCTAAACAATATGTGCTACCTATGTAGTTCTTGAGATCATGTTGCCTGGGGCCTTAAATTGGACAACATGCATAGAGTTTACCATAGTATAACAACTTACTAACATATCATAAAACTAAAAATATAGATGACGGCATATAGATCAGACACAAATGAATCTTACCACTCACCCACATCTCTCATGCCTAGGGGAAACTACTCACGCATCGTAAGGGAATAACCAACCATCTCGGAGAATAAACCGACAAGGATCATATCAATAACATGAAGAAGATTCACAATGAAATGAAATGATCCAAATAGTTTTGATCTCTATATGAGTAGAATAGAGTTTAACAACTTGTTCTCGCAACATGGAATTCCTCTTACAATGGTGACGGGTGAGATGATGATGGAGATGAAAGGACCAAAACTAAGATCTCCGGTGGTTCTCCGGATCTATCCTTCTCTGTTATGATGATAGTGGCGGTGGCTAGGATTCTCTTCTCCCCCACATCCATTCACGTAAGTGTTTTGTCTAGATGTGGTGGAGCTGTTGGCACTTCATACGACCGCCCATGTGAGCGGGTGCGCTCATATGGAAGGCCGTCTGTTGCTGTGTTGCGCCTGGTGGCTTGGCTCTCCACATTGAAGTAGCTCCATTTGACTTGATTTGTAGTAATCCTCCTTGGTTTCCTTCCACATAAGATTTTTTCCAACAATGGAGAAATTGGGTTTCTTCTTATTGAAGGGTTAGCGTTAGAAATAACCGAGAAGTGGCGAGAATCCAATGAAACCCAAATAAAAATCACTTGAAAATAATCACAAATTTTTGAGCCAACGGATGCCACCACTAGGAGATGGGCATCGTACGGGCCGCCATTTGCCCAGGGACTGACCGACTGGGAGGCGGGTCTGTTCGACTGGATCATCAACCTCACCGCCATCGGCGACCTCAACGGCAGGGCAATGGCCTCCGCCAGCCAGCCGACGGAAGACAAAGAAGTGTAGGGCGTCCGACGAGGAGCGTAGGAGACGGATGTACACGTATGGCAAAACATAGAATATGTTATTTTATTTTGTGCTATGTCAAAAAGAAATCCAAAAATTAACGAAAACATCATGTGTGCTTCTATTTTGTCCGGTTTGTTCAAAATGTGTCCGGATGTTTGATTGACAGAGTTGGATGACGACTCTCATATCCGTATAGTGCATCCAATTTGCAGGATGCCATTGGAGATGGCCTTAGATAGTGTTAAATGCAACTCCAAAAAAAAATCCATAAAATGTTCATGCATTTAAAAAAAATCGTTAAAATAAAAAAATTGTGAATTTTAAATATTCTTCCACCAATTTCCCAAAAAAATGTTCATTGATTCTAGAAATGTTCGCTGATTCAAGAAAATTGTTTTGAGAAATATTCAAAATTGTTTTTTTTTCAAATAGTATAAAATATTCATGAGTCCAAAAAACGTTGTTGATTTTAGAAAATGTTTGAAAATATGAACGTTCTCTTTTTAGCCACAAGCTGCTCATATGTCCAAATCCCGACGACGTTTTGCACGGACATCACGCACGCGAACATCTTCCATACAAAAAAAATTCAGATTTTTTTGTAATTTTCGTAGTTTTTTTTAGCCCGGCACCGAGTTATTTTTTCGATATATTTGTAGTATCATCGTAAGACAGATTGTTTCAGGGGGTTTTTTTTCGGAAAGACATACTGTTTTTTTTAGAATATATAAGGAAAAAGAAAAGGAAGGTTCAGATACACGCATCGGATAACTGGGCCCTTTGGTAGGGTGTATGTATAACTGGGCTATTTGGGGCCTAGTCTAGATGGAGAGGCCCGACTGAGAGAGAGAGAGAGAGAGAGATCTAGGGTGCGCCCGAGTCAGGCCCGCCCGCCCGAAACGAAAGCATTCTGTCGAAGGAGTAGGTAGGTAGGGTTTCCCTGTGCGAGCGGCGGCGATCTGGTTTAGCGAGAAAGAGAGGGGAGAGGAGATGGCCGGAGGAGGGTTTGGCGCCGGCGGTGGAGGTGGCGGTGGGGACGACGATGGGCGAGCCTTGCGCTTTTGCACGAGCTGCGAAAAGTGCCTCCACCAGCCAGGCTGCAAGGCCGAGCAAAAGCTGATGAGAGAGAAGGAAGAGCAGAAGCTCGCCAGGGACAGGGCACAGCGGATCGACAACCAGCGGAAGAAAGACCGGAGCAGAAGCTTGTTTATGGGATTCTGCTCTTCTGATGATGGGACCTCGCTACTAGACTAGTATTCTATTGCTATTGCTATTGCTATTGCCATGATGATGATGATGATTAGGCCTTGTCTGGGTAATCAAGAAATTTTTCCCTCATGATGATATGCTTGCATGCTGTGCTGTGCTGTGGAATACTACTAGTTTCTCTTGCAATCAAGAAATTTGACTGCCGGGCTTTTTTCCCTGATTATGATATGCTTGCTTCCATGCTGTGCTGTGCTGTGCTATGCTGTGGAATACTAGTATATTTTGTAATTCTGCAAACTAAAATGACTACTTTTATTTATATACTTCAAACAAGAAGAAGAAACATCCTGTACATATATAATTTTGGTGCAGCATCCAAAGACTTCTAGAGAGGCTTGATAATATCTGAGCTATCTAGTATCTGAATTTCCCAGAGCAAGTTAACCTTTCTTCTCTCAGTTGCTTTCTACTAGCTAAACCTGCCATGGAAAAACGAGTTAATACTCCATTCATACCTGAGAAACTTCTATCCTTTACAAGAGTAGAACGGGCAGTCCATTAATAAGAAAGTAAAGTAAGTGAGCTAGGCTCCAAATAAATGGTCACAATTTCAGTTTCTTTGACTTGCTCTGTTTTCTCTATCATATTATTATAAGCTAGGACTGTACCAAATACATGGGATGCTCTGTTTTCTCTATCCTATAATAATCAAAGACATGGATCCATAAAGCTAAGAAAAATAATAAGACGACTCGTTTTGGTTTTGACTTTCGAGTACCCACACATTGGCCATCTCTAGCTTCTAACAAGATTTGCTATAACTTTACTTGTAACAAAACTTGATTTGATACAATGCACGGCATTATATACATTTTTCATTGTAGAAACAAATATGACAAGTATATTTTTTTGCCATCCCTTTACTGTCACAATTTGAGCTAGCTAGCTTATAATAATAATCGGTGGTGCACTGTTAACCTTGTGATGGCCTGCTGTTATCTACAGCATTGTGGTGCACTGTGCACCTTGTGATGGCCTTAATGTGATCTACAGCATTGTGGTGCACAGTGAACCTTCTGATGGCCTTAATGTGATCTACAGCACTGTGGTGCACTGTGCACCTTGTGATGGCCTTAATGTGATCTACAGCACTGTGGACATGGTGATGGTTGATGAAAAATAATGATGACTAATGGGTCTCTGAAGTGAGTGCTCAAAAACATACAGTAGACATATTTGTTGTTTCTTCTACTCGATCAACTTTTCAATTGTTAGCACCCACAAACTTTGACCAAGTTTTTGGCAAAAATAATTTATATCTAGAATGCAAGCATATATCATTAGATTCATTTACAAGAAATAATTTCATATTCTCTATATTTGGTATTGTAGACATCAACGCTTTTAGAACCTAGTTGTAGTACTGAAACCAATTGAAGCCATTTTTAGCTTCACAGTGTATATACCACCAACAAAAGTGGGTGATATGATATCTTAGCACCAAGAAATCCTAGCAAAAAGTTGTAACAACATTGCTCTCATCAACAGTGCTGGGAACAAAGTAAAAGGAAAAAGATAACTTAGCCATATACTGGTATGTGCATTCAACGTGCACCATTGAATGATTGTTGCTTCTCTTCTTCTTTTTTCTGTGTGTCCAACCAAAGAACAAACTGAATAATATATCAATAAATATCGAATTGCCTTGCACCATAGCTTACACCTTAGCAGATACAATAACTTTTAATCTTAACAACCGATTAGTAGAGAAGGATTTTTTACCAAAAGAATATATATATATCAGTTTTGCTAGAACTCATCTAGATGAGATATAGTTTGGTCTCATTCATCTTTTATAGCCATTGAATGTGATGCTATAAGATGCGTGTATGCTGATGTGGGTTGTATCTGTTCTTGTTTTCAAAGTGAATGAGACCAAATTATATCTCATCTAGATGAGT
>NC_057804.1:672421578-672422906 GCF_018294505.1 Triticum aestivum
GAGGGGATGAGATACTTGACAAACAACACATTATCTTGCCCTTCCATATGTTTTCTCGAAGCAATAATCTTTCACTTCCAGAGCAAGGCCATCTTTCGCTTTAGAGAAAAACAAAAGGGCATAAATTAAATTTGGCATGATCCAATTTCTAAAACTTTTTCCAAATCACATCGTTTTTAGTTACAAAAAAACATGGGCTTAACGAATAGAAGAAACATGTTCACTCAAACCAATCTTCATACAGAGAATCTGAGTGCTAGGAACCTATTTCCAATATCATATTTTTCATCTGAAAACAAAGAAGTCAAGTATGTAACATTTTAATTTAATAACGTTTTGTAGTACTGTAGTTACATATGCGAATACTTGCTTCATCACCTCCAAATCAACGACTGTATTTGGCTGTTTGCCGTCCATCAATGGCAACGATGTCTGAGAAAGCTTTGGGCACCGGGATGAAGAGGACCAAAGTGGCCTGAACGAATCCAATAGAATGGAATATTAATAGTAAATTACGGACTTGTGACAAATAGTTATGGCAGTCATAGTAATAAGATTTCTGTTGAAAAGAAAATTTACTCAGATCCAGATTCGGTTTTGCGCAAACATTGACTGACGTACAAGAAAATCACAAACAGTCAAGAAAATTTCTTGAGCTGCCGGCGTCCCAAGGCAGGGATGGATCTGAGAGAAGCAATCTTGGGCCACCGCTCAGACGAGGGATGGATCTGACACGCTCAAACGAAAAACAAAACAAAACAAAATCGAGATCGGACGACAGACGGATCTGAGACATGCATGAGAAGAAGAGAGGGCAAAACAGAGAGAGAGGAAGGATCAAGTCGACAAGAGACCCAGATTCAGGGACGAGATCTGCTTGAAACAAACAAACGTTTGTGCACATGTTAAAATACTTCATCACCTGACGAAGAGACGGACCATTGGATTATCTTGCCTTCCCCGCCCCGGCGCCGGTCAACTACAGACGGCGGCCGTGAAACACGCCCCCACGGTTGGTAATAAGGGACGGATCAACGTAGTTGCGTACAGGCCGCGGATCTCGTCGCCCGGATCCACCCAAAGTTCATCGGACTGCCTCCCTTCCTCATTGGTAATAAGGAACTGGCCACAGACCGACCGATGAGGGAGGGAGGGAGGCCCGCAGCCATGGCGGCTGGGCTAGGGTTTGCTTGGCTTTTGGTTTGGGAGGGGCAAGGAAGGAGATAGCCATGGCGGCTGGGCTAGGGTTTGCTTGGCTTTTGGTTTGGGAGGGGCAAGGAAGGAGATAGCCATGGCGGCTGGGCTAGGGTTTGCTTGGCTTTTGGTTT
>NC_057804.1:672424276-672431743 GCF_018294505.1 Triticum aestivum
TGCTGTTGTCATTATGATTTATTTACACCTCTACACAAACAGACGCTGGTATTTTGCATAGGATTTTTCTATCTTTTCAGTCATGTATGGTCTGTGCTTACTTACATGCCTTGTAACTTGATCATTATTCTATATAAATGAGACACGTATTACCATGAAAAAAAAACCATACACCGTACCGTATGCATGCGAGAGGACAGCCACGCATTTTTCGATACTTCCTCATTGTCAAGGACAAGCCGACCGCGCAGCCGGCAGGGGCGCATGGACGCGCCCTCAATCAAGAAGACACGGGGTCGTCTCCTCCACTACCTCGGAGGAGGCGGCTACGACGGTCGTCATATCCATGGCGGAGCGCACGGCGAGCTCTGCGTTTGTGAAGAGCGATGTGGTGCCGGACTAGGTCACCGCAGAGATGACCACTAGGCACCGCCGCCACCTTGACGGCGAGGAGTCGTCGCTTAGCGACTACTCCGCCAACACCAGTCCCGGCAAGGCCACCGTCAGGCAACGTCGGCAGTGGTGCGGATGATTATGCTGGCACACGGCGAGGTGCCATGGACGGCACACGTCGGCAGTGGTGCGGATGATTGTGCTGGCGCACGGCAAGGTGCCATGGACGGCACGGAAGCGAGCACGATCGTCAAAGGGCGGAAGGCGGGCGATGATCCGTCCTAGGAGCTCCGGCAGGAGGTCGGCCCACTGATGAGAAGAAGGCCGCAAAGTCGCCGCCATGGATCGAGTCGATCTACTCTTGTGCCGGTGCTAGTGCAGAGATAAAAGCTGCGCTGTACGTGTACGGAAGAGGGAAAGGTAATCAGACTCGACACCGGAAACGATCGGCAAAGAGATCTCATCTGTGAAGGAACAAGGAAGACCGTACCACGTCGATATGGATAGCACACGATTGCAAGATGGCTTCCACCGGGTCTCAAGTACTCGATAGATGGCGTATGTTTGAGTGTCCAAAATTTGAAGAGAGAAAAACGCAATAGATTCATTGAGCGGGACAAAAAAGAATCCTAGGAGTACAATTTATTTCTTTCAAAAATCTGCAAGCGACTAACAGAATCAGGAGAGTAATACATGACGTAAAAATCATACTAGTAGGGGACTCCGATTTTCTAAAGGGCCCCGCGTCGTCCTCCCCAGGGCGACTCGGGCGGCGGCGCATCTCGCCACCACAGCGGCCGCCGCCCCTGCTTCCCCCCTCCTCGCCGCCGCCCGTTAGCCTCCGCCGGGCAAAGCCCCGCGCGGATCCGGCGGCGGCGGGGCTCTGGCGCGCCGGAGCGGCCCGGCTGCGAGCGGGGACTCGTGCGGCAACGGCGGCACGACGCTCCTCCGCGCGCGCCGTTCGTGCTCCGTGGCGGTGGGGGGGCGGCAGTGCTTGCGGCGGGGGGTGAGCGTCCCGTGCTCCGGCCATCTTTGGCCCGCGCGATGCGCTTCGCCTCCCAATCCGGCGGGTTGGGCCGCTGCCTGCGGTGCCTCACGGCGTTCGTGGCGGCTGGTCATTCCCCCGGCCGTGAGGGCGGCGTGGGGCTGCGGCGGAGCCATCTGCCTCGGCTTGGACGGCCGCGGCGGGCCTGGGCGTGTGATGTCTTCTGCGACGGATCTGCCGATTCCTGCTCTCTCCGGTGAGCTGGACCTCGGGATGGGTGTGGTGAGTGCGCTGGGCTTCTACGCACGAGGTGTGCGGCGGACTCGGCGTGATGCAGGTGCAGCTCTCGCTGCCTCTTAGATTGAGCTCTGCTCGCTCTCCCGATCTGGAGGCTTCGCATGGTGCGGCGGCCTCTGTTCAGTGGTCAGGCTGCGAGTGCTCTTGCTGGTGTGTTGGTTTGGCTAGCAGGCTGCAGGTTGGGGGTCGTGACACTGCCGGCGTAAAGCCGGGCTCCGGTTTTGGTTGGAGCCAACGACGGCGGTGCCTGTGGGCGATGTATCCTTGCTGAAGGCGTCGTGCTGCTGGTGTTCGTCTTCCCTCCTAAATTGCTCCGGAGGAAACTTTGGGTCTTGGGTCTCCCGGATCGGGCGATGGTGGCGCTCAACGTCACACTCCCACTTGGGGCTTCGTCTTTGAGCTTGCCTTGGCTAGGGTGACCAGTGGCTTGAGGTGGTCTCGTTGGCGGTCCGTATGGGCGTTAGCAGTGGAGAGGTGGTGCTCTGTCTTCGTGATCTTAGCTCGGCCATGCCTTTGGCCGCGTTGAGGTGTTTGTGTTGGCGGTTGGATGGTGGTGGTGCGGCCGGGTTGGGGTCGACGGTGGTTTGAGCTCTTCTTCGGGGGTGTTCTTCTCGTGTTCTTGCTCCTGCACTCCTGAGTGTGTTCTCTGCTAGGTGATGCCAAGCGACAGTGACGGTGGCGCACAGGTGCCGTGGCGCTGTCTCGGCCTCGCGTGACCTTTCGAATGTGCCCCACGGCACAGGTGGTGTTGCGGCGTTGTGCAGTCTCGGATGCGCGGAGCCTTTCGATTGCGTCGGCGGTGCAGTGTCATGGTCTTGTTTGCTTGGCGATGCTTACTTCGCCTGTGGCACATAGGCGCCGTGGCGTCGTCTCGGCCTCGTGTGACCTTTTGAATGCACCCCCGGCACAGGTGGTGTTGTGGCGTTGTGCACTCTCGGATGCGTGAAGCCTTTCGATTGCGTCAATGGTGCAGTGTCTTGGCTTGGTCGGCTGGCCAATGCCGTTCGATCACATTGGTGGTGCTTTGTGTTGTGCTGGGATGTGTCTTCCCTCTTTGTTCTCCCCTGTTTGTATGTTTGGAGTATTCTGTTTTTGCTTTATCTCTTCTTCCGTGTCCCCCTGTAAGTCTGGTTCATTTGAACCCATCTTGCAAAAAGGCTGCAAAGCCTTATAGGCAAATGAATATAATTCAGGTGGTGGAGGGGCTCCCCCTCCTCCCCCGGTGAAAATTCAAAAAAAAAAATCATACTAGTATATACACGAGCGAGTTTGGCATGTACTAAGAACTTAAACCACTATATCTGGAGGAGAAAACCACATCGATTTCCAGTCTAGGAACTCCGGTAAGGTTGTGGCCCTCGTGATGGTGACGTCGTGTTCATCAAGGAAGTAGTAGTCAAATTCTTCAGATGCCTCCTCACAGCCATGAATCGATTTTGAGAAGACATCACCGATGAAGAGCGTGCATGTTGTAACAGCCGGCACCCACGAGCCCACCTGCAGATTTGCCTCTAGGACGTCAGCGTCAGAATCATCATCAACCTCATTATCGGTTATGAACTCGTGACCGAGCCTCGTGGAATGGTTTCGTATAAAACGCCGGCGCCTTATCATGAGTAGCTTGCCGCCTGACTCAAGGAGATATCTTTCAGTTGCGGTGTAATCCATGAATTTGTTCTCCTCGACGTCATCGGGATTCGGGCAATACCCATCCAGATCTTTGTCCTCAAGGTTGTTTTCTACTTCATTTTCATCGTCGGATTCCTCGTCGCTCATGCTTTCCGTATCTTCGTCATCATCCTCGATACTTGATGTCTCGCTGCTTTCCATATCAGCTGCATCATCATCATCATCACTCGATGTCTCTTTGTAATCCGATGCTTCTTCACCCCCAAGACTCGATGCCTCGCTCGGCTCCACCACTTCATCATCCTCGCTGCCCGACATTTGTGATTCGTTTTCATCGTCCTCCTGCTCGCCCCCCTCGTCGTGACCTAGGAAGTGTTTGATAACATATTTAGCACTTCTAACCATTGGACATCCATCTTCTCTCTGACCAATTTCTAACTCGATAAGTTGTTCATCCGAGGTGACCCCATAGAGACTGCCCTCAAGGAACGCAATGTCACAAATACGAGCATATGGTAACGCTCGGCGCTTGAGCAACCATGTGCCGGATTTCCCAGGGCGGCACAATATAATCCGGCGATCCCTCATGTTAGTGGTCACGGCAACAAGATCATCTTGGGTGGACCTCATAAGCACCTTTCTGACCTTGAACTCATCAGGAACCCTGCCGATGACCGAGTCCAAGCCCGGGAGGGGCAGTGTTGTGTTGGAGAAAGGGTTATGCAACATGTAGCTCCGCGGACCACCATTGGCGTCGGCGTGGTAGACGGCGAGCCAGCTGCCGCTGGCGCCTATGAGCTTGGTGTTTTCGGGGAAGGGGGACCATCTGTGAAGGTAATAGTTGGGAAGGGTGACAAAGGTGCCATCTGAGTGGACGATCCACGGTAGCTGCGGCGTATCGACGTGGTCGTGCATGGCAGAGCGCCACGAGCGGCAGACGGCGCGGAAGCGGGCACGGTCGGCGGGGAGCGGGAGGAGAGCGATGACCTGGCCTAAGAGGTCCGGCGGGAGGTCGGTCAATGTAAAAGGCTGCGAAGTCGACGCCGCCATGGCCGGGTCAACTCGATCGATAAGCTGCTCTCCTCTGCTCTGCTGGTGGTCGTAATCGATCGTACTGCTGCCGCCGATACAAATTTGTGTGGCGTATATGCTGTCAATATATAGGGTAGTGCTGCCGCCGATCTGGAGCCGTGCGTATCGGAATCGGAAAGGAGATCTAATCCGTTCCGGACACGGCTACGTACGATCGTCCCGGATTGCCCGCATCGACAAGGGGAAAGATGAAAGTAAATCCTCCCTCCAAAAAAGGAAAAATAAAAAACAGGGCGAGGAGACATCGTGCAGCTGGAATTGTTCGATCGGCGTACTAGTTGGATTAAGCCAGGTACTCGTTCAATTGAACGTGGACGTGACGCTTCTTTCTCAGGCTATTCTACGTGATGATCATGGTTTTTTCATTGCAGCTGGTACGGTGGGCTTTCGTGGTATGTCTTTTGAACACGGTACACACGTAGACGCTCATACACACACCTCCTTGAACGCATGCACGCATACACTATCAATATATGAGCACCTCCGAGAGAGTCGTTTTCGTTGTGTGTCGACCTTACGGCATGGCCTTTTTCTAACGGGACAGGTGGGGTGTAATAAGCTCAGAGAGTGGTTTTTCTATGCTCCAGCCAGATACACCCCTGCTTGAGCTGAAAACAAAGCAAGACAAATAAATAAAAATCTGAAACATTTAACTTCGATTATGACCAAATATTTGAGTGCCTGGAAAATTGGTGGCCAAATAACATCCGAAGAGCTCTATACAAAAAAAGTGTATACACAAACATATGTGCACTGTTTAAGCAGAATTTGTATTTCATTTATATGGAGATCATTTCATGTTATTTGACCACCAAACTTTGCAAGCACATGAAATATTTGTTCATAATTAATGCCATGACAGATTTTCTTTTTATTTATTTTGATTTTACTATTTAGCATTGTGTGGTCGGACTTGAGTGTGGCCACTATCTTCCCATGCGCTCATGGCCGACATAGATTGCTTGGAGGTCATTGAGGTGGTGAATAAGGGTGGGCACTGGTACGCGTCGGTCCTAAACAAACGGTTTTTAACCCCTTTCCGCGACGGCATTTGAAACTTTCGCCAAGTGAGTGTGTGCGATAGGGTGTTCTTCCCACACGACCAAGAAATCATCGGGGATAGGCCCTCCTGGACCCAGGCTGGGGCCGTGTGCGATCGGGCGAGGCATAGAAACCCAATCATTTCCGTAGTTATGTACATCCCACACGGTGAATCTCAGAAAAACATTTTCGTTCATATGTATATCACACACAGTCAATTCAAAGAATACGTTTCCGTTTTTATGTACATCCCACACAGTCAATTCAGGGAAAACGTTTCCGTTCGGATGTACATCCCACAAAGTTTTATGTATACGCTCGTGTGTGAAAGGTGTAACTATCACACATGCTCTGCCTTGGTTAACTGTTTGCTTTCATTAACTACATCACACACGATTTGATGTATAAAACTGTGTGGCATTGGGCTATGCATCACAAGCGCTTTTACCGCCAGAACCGTTTGCAAAGTTCCATGACCGTCTGTTCTCCTTTTATTTTTGCCTATAATTTATTATTCTAATTAGAAATTTTGAAATATGAAACGTGCAATTCAAATTCTTAGCACAATGGTTCAACAACGAATCCATAAATAAAAGGAGACAATATTTATCATAGACGAATGGTTCAACAACGAATCCATAAATGAAAGGTCTAAAAGAGTAATTTGTTGTGGGCGGGGGGAAAAGACAACACATTACTTATCATCCTAAAGTTCATTGTTGTCTTTGACAAAGTGTAAATAAAGAGCTTAATTTCAATCATCCATTTCTTTCGCATAACAATCTTTTTTAGTTTCCTCACTTGACGCTTGTTCACGAATATCTCATTGCCCCATACGCAAAAGGGATCGAAACGTGGATCAGTACCGCTCATATATGTACCTACAAGCAACCAATAAATGTTAGAAGCTAAACTGAGATTGCACAAATGATGTAAAATACAACTACATATGTTCCTACGTACAAGTTTTTTTGTGAGATTTCAATATGAACTACATACGGATGTATATAGAATTATAGATGTAGTTTAGATTAGAATCTAGATTCACTCATTTTGCTCCTTATGTAGTCTATATTGGAATCTCTAAAAATACTTATATTTAGGAATAGATGGTGTATAAGACATGGGATGCAGCTAGCCTCGACGGCAAACAATAGCATCGCCCATTGTAGCCCTGTATAAGTACATGGAAAGCCAATGTTAACTACAACAGGGTTAACATCCACCAAAAATAGCAAATGGTAATAAAACGGCAGCATCTGTAGTGATATCTTCATTTCAAAAGAGTAGCACGGTAGCAAAGGGACGGATTAAAAAATGAACACAACTGTTAATTGCAATAGGCTTAACAACATCCTAATTCATGTTTTGTAAGTTTGTAGCCATTGAAATACAACTCTTTAAAAATGGATACAACTGTTAATTGTAACAAGCTTAATGGCCATTAAAACCGGTACTGATAAAAATGCAATTGGCGGAGTTAAATATCACACCTAGGTGCTGCCAGAGCAGATAATGGCCCAGTTGTCTGTAAAAAGGTAGGGAAAATAGCTCAAACGGGTTAGGCATGTCTAGTACAACATGCTTAATACATCGACAGTACAAAATATAGCCATTAATTGCAACTGATATTGGTAAGATTGAACTGATGGGTACATACTTGCTAAGTCCTGAGAAGTAGTTGCTGGGGCACTTCATCTTAGCCAGAGCCCGCCCAAAGTCAGCGGCGGCTGTGACGCTCGGATAATCTTGCTAAAATAATCCCACACTAATCAAGCCACGTCATCCCGATTACTGATGCTAAACGTCCGTTAGTTCAAACCGCGTCAAATTAAAATTTAAAATTAATGTCGACAATAAAAGTTTACGAAAGTAGAAACAAAAATGTTCGGTGGGTGCCAAATATTACAAGGGTAGTTATGGTACAGCAATCACATTTTTAGAAAATGGCTAAATAATTTAAACTGATTTAAAACAGAAAAGAAAATAAATAAAAACAAAACAGAAAAAAACTAAAACCTAAAACTAAC
>NC_057804.1:672432282-672439855 GCF_018294505.1 Triticum aestivum
GCCTCCCCGTCATCGCCCCCGCGCGCCCGACGCCGGCCCGCCGCCCGTCGACGGCCACCTCGCCGGACTGCCTCCTCGACGCCAACGTCTTCGACCTCCTCCTCGTCGCTGGAACACCCCGCCGTCGCTGCTCGTCGCCAGGACCTCCTCCGCCTCGTCGCGGCAACCCCGACTCCTCCTCGAGCCCGCTATGCTCAGCTACAGGGCTCGGTGAGCCTCGCCCTCCCCTCCTCCTCCTTTTTCCCCCGCAGGTCACCGCGCCCGCCGTCCTTCATGTAGCCATGCTCGCCGCGCCCGTGCGCTCACTCTCGCGCGCGCGCCCGCGCATGCCGCCGCCGCTGCCACCGTGCATGCCCAGCGCCCCTCGGGCTTGCGCCCGTTCGGGCTATGCCCGTTAGCCACGCGCCCACGCCCGCTCGCCTGACCCGCAAGGCCCCTGTGCCACAGACAAGTGGGCCTAGCCCCTAGAACGTTTTATTTAAAAAAAATGAAATAAAAATAAATATATAATTAATTAATTAATTAATTAAAATAGTTAATGAATTAATTAAGTTAATTAATCTTGTTTAATTAATCTAATTAAGTATATAGTTTAATTAAACCCTAATTAGACTAATCAGTCAATGACGAATGGGACCCACATGTCAGTTGACCAGTCAACGCCTTTGTTGACTGCTGACGTCATGCTGATGTCATGCTGACGTCAGCATGCACTGTTCTGGATAATGTTGAATTTAAATAATTAAATAAATCCTAAAAATGAATTAAATCTTTTAAAATTAATATAAAATAAACCGTAGCTCGGATGGAAAAACTTTGTACATGAAAGTTGCTCAGAACGAAGAGACGATTCCGGATACGCAACCCGTTCGTCCGCCACACCCCCCTAACCTATCGAACTCGCAACTTTCCCCCTCCGGTCCGTCTGTCCAAAAACGCGAAACTCCGGGGATACTTTCCCGGATGTTTCCCCCTTCACCAGTATCACCTCATACCGCGTTAGGGCACCTCTAGCACCGATACTTGTCATGTCATGCATCGCTATGCACCTGCTTGCTTAAATATTTATTGTTTCTTCCCCCTCTTCTCTTCGGTAGACTACGAGACCGACGCTGCTGCTGACCAGTTCGACTACGGAGTTGACGACCCCTCCCTCTTGCCAGAGCAACCAGGCATGCCCCCCCCCCCTTTGATCACCAGATATCGCCTACTCTTCTCTATACTGCTTGCATTAGAGTAGTGTAGCATGTTACTGCTTTCAGTTAATCCTATACTGCTGCATAGCCTGTCCTTGCTACTACTGTTGTTACCCTTACCTGCTATCCTACTGCTTAGTATAGGATGCTAGTGTTCCATCAGTGGCCCTACACTCTTGTCCGTCTGCCATGCTATACTACTGGGCTGTGATCACTTCGGGAGGTGATCACGGGCATATACTATATACTTTACACTGTTACATTACCTGTGATACTGTTCGGAGAAGGGGGCTGAAGGGGCAGGTGGCTCCATCCCGGTAGAGGTGGGCCTGGGTTCCCGACGGCCCCCCGACTGTTACTTTGTGGTGGAGCGACAGGGCAGGTTGAGACCACCTAGGAGACAGGTGGGCCTGGCCCTGTTCGGCGTTCGCGGATACTTAACACGCTTAACGAGATCTTGGTATTTGATCTGAGTCTGGCCATTTGGTCTATACGCACTAACCATCTACGCGGGAGTAGTTATGGGTATCCCGGCGTCGTGGTATCAGCCGAAGCCTTCTTGACGTCAGCGACTGAGTGGCGCGCGCCGGGTTGGACTGCGTTAACGCAACTTCCTTTGTAATGGAGGTTGCTAGGTCTGCTCACCGGCCTCGTACGCAACGTGCAGGTGTGCAATGGGCGATGGGCCCAGACCCCTGCGCGCATAGGATTTAGACCGGCGTGCTGACCTCTCTGTTGTGCCTAGGTGGGGCTGCGACGTGTTGATCTTCCGAGGCCGGGCATGACCCAGGAAAGTGTGTCCGGCCAAATGGGATCGAGCGTGTTGGGTTATGTGGTGCACCCCTGCAGGGAAGTTAATCTATTCGAATAACCGTGATCTTCGGTAACAGGACGACTTGGAGTTGTACCTTGACCTTATGACAACTAGAACCGGATACTTAATAAAACACACCCTTCCAAGTTCCACAGACAACCCGGTGATCGCTTTTCCACAGGGCGACGAGGGGAGGATCGCCGGGTAGGGTTATGCTATGCGATGCTACTGGAGATGCTACTTGGAGATGCTATTTGGAGATGCTACTTGGAGGACTTCAATCTACCCTCTTCTACATGCTGTAAGGCGGAGGCTGCCAGAAGCGTAGTCTTCGACAGGATTAGCTATCCCCCTCTTATTCTGGCATTCTGCAGTTCAGTCCACTGATATGGCCTCCTTACACATATACCCATGCATATGTAGTGTAGTTCCTTGCTTGCGAGTACTTTGGATGAGTACTCACGGTTGCTTTCTCCCCCCTTTTTTCCCCTTTCCTTTCTTTCTGGTTGTCGCAACCAGATGCTGGAGTCTAGGAGCCAGGAGCCAGTGTCGACGACGACTACTACATTGGAGGTGCCTACTACTACGTGCAGGCTGACGACGACGGCCAGGAGTAGTTAGGAGGATCCCAGGCAGGAGGCCTGCGCCTCTTTCGATCTGTATCCCAGTTTGTGCTAGCCTTCTTAAGGCAATCTTGTTTAACTTATGTCTGTACTCAGATATTGTTGCTTCCGCTGACTCGTCTATGATCGAGCACTTGTATTCGAGCCCTCGAGGCCCCTGGCTTGTATTATGATGCTTGTATGACTTATTTTGTTTTAGAGTTGTGTTGTGATATCTTCCCGTGAGTCCCTGATCTTGATCGTACACATTTGTGTGCATGATTAGTGTACGATTGAATCGGGGGCGTCACAAGTTGGTATCAGAGCCGACTGCCTGTAGGAATCCCCCTTCCACACTCCTTGACCGAAGTCGAGTCTAGACGTTGCAAAAACTTTTACTAACATGGCAGTGTGTCTTACGGGCACACGTCGCCATTGGGTGGTAGTAGGATCTTTTACTCCTCGACCTTTACTCTGGGACTCTGATCTCTCCTCTATTCGGGTTAAATGAAGTTTACTAAATCTAACATTAGGATCTTGTTACCACTTTCACCCGGAGAGCCCCTTATTACTAATGATCGTCTGCTGCACCAGAAGACCCTGAAGATACTCTCCGCTGTTAACCCGAGAACTTGTGTACATCGCGTTTGCAATTCACCTTCCACCGCAAACCCTTATGGATAACTACTTGCATTTGTTATTCTTACATTCATCCCCAGTGGTCTTGTTATTACATGATACCCTGAAAAACTCGTCGTTGTTTCGATAATCCCTTGAGCTTACTGCCTTGCTGTTCTTTGTCACTTGAATACCCCTACGGTTAATTCTCGCACTTATCGAGTATCCGCTCATCCCCCAGTTGTTCATGTGTTACACAAAAGTCTTCGAAATACCACCCGATATTCCGAAAATCCTCAGCAACCTATTGCTCTGGAATTTCTTGTTTTCTTTCATTATGATTAATCCCATAAGTATAGAAATCTTATTGACATTCCTTGTCATTATCATTTTGAGTCTGTTGACTCAATATGTTGCGAGTACACGCAATCATCATTGATCCTTATAAATTACCTTTCCGGCTGAGCTTCCATTCCTTTAACTGGAATTGGTTCTCGACCAATCCAATTGTCGTTGATTGTACCCTAAGGCTATTCAACTTATCCATCCCTAATCAGAGCATTGCTTCTGATCCCTTGTTTCATAATTCCTTTGCATTTAAGCTTTGAATTATTTAGAGGATTCCATAACCTGTTGCATTTGCATTCCTTCCTTTTCTGGTTGAGTATCGGTACTCACATCAGATCCTTTGTGGACCATCAAGTCCTTTGTTGGATTGTTATCCGACAATGTCCTTCACATTTGATCACTTTGTGAGTTCTTCCCCTGATACATAATGCCTTTGTTAAGTTGTATCCTCTGCTTGGCCAACCATGCTCTGCTTTCGGGCTTGTGTTATTTACTCTTGAAACTTGTGGTATATGTTTCTAAGAAGCCCCTATGGGTTGAACATATGCCTTCTCTAAACTGTGTGAACCCGAAAGTTTTCACGAGTCATACTCTTCTAGTGCTTCGCCAGATAAAATTTCAGCACTGCAACTTCATTGAGCACGAGAAGTGAATGAAAGGTTGTGCATTGGAGAAGTGGGAGTCGACCTTGAACTTTGTGTTCATGCCCATGGACGCGATGTATATCCTATCATGGAAGCTTCTTGTAATAAGAACTATTTCCTTGATAACTAACATATGGTAACTGTGAATTGATCCCTTGCAACCGTGGTTCCAACCATGATTGTTCTTCTTTGATTCCATTTCTCGGACGAGTTAAAACAATTGTCTCCTATGGATCAATACGCCAGTCCAACCTTTACTTTGATCTTGTGTCGAGTATTACCCCCCTGATATCTCGAGATTACCATGGAACTGCATAACATCTTATGAGTTCTTCATCAAGTGCTACCTTCCCACTGATTCCAATTTTTCACGGGCTCTGAGTTATTAAACACTCAAAGACACCGATAACTGAACCAAGTCCGCTCTACGGTTCAACAACTCTTCAGTAAGCTTCTATAAGTACGAGTTTGTACCCGACCACGCCATTCCTAGCCTGTTTGGCTATATCTTTGTCGTGATGATTTTAACTGTGCTACCCGGTCCTTCTTCTCGGAGCACAATTTTCGACGATGAACTAACCTTACGTCGATCCTCATCGTCATATCATTTCGCCTTGAACAACAAGCTTGGTTTCGAGTTTGTGTCGTACCCTTGGTTCCAATAACCTTTCACTTCATCATTACTTAGACTTGATGTCGTCGCTGATCGATTACATCTTCATGAACTCTCGCGACAAATGTGTCGTGATCCTCATCAACCTTATGAGTTCTTCCAGGATATCAATTGAATTCATGATGAGAAATACCATCCTTGTCCCTCGATGATTTGAGTTATCATCGGCAACATTCTTGTCTCCCCCCCCCCAACACAAACTTGTTCACAATTTGTGTTGTACCTTGGTTTCCTTGCTATCCAGCAATTGTTCTTCTTTACCTTGGAGTATTACCATCCTTTATGTCAAGAATGTTCTGAGATTTGTTCCACCTCTTGAGAATTCTTGACATAGAAATACTTCTCACCATCACCATTCTTTCTTGGTCCCTGTGTTAATTCCAACAAGTGAACGGTGTTGTTTGGATTCTTTCCTTCTAGCAACCCTATCTCTTTGAAGTTAATGGTCGAAAGTTCATTCTTAGGCTATTGATTATTGCATCACCATTCTGACATTGGTCGTGCAACCCAACCCATATTTCGGGCGCACCTTTCAACCAATGTTTAATTGTGTATGTTTTCCTCGAGCATACTTCCTTATATCATTTGATCTGACAAATGTTATCTCCTTGTTCTCTTAATTGTGGACATCCATCTTTTGGGAATCTCGGTGAATTGCCGTTGAGTTCACCAGACACCTCCTTGTCCTCTCCTTGGGTTAATGATGGACTCTTGATAACGGAAATCACTTCATAGTTCATTTCCGAGAATCTTACAATGTCATTTCGTCGATATGTGCCGCAACTTTTCTTCTCGGACATCCGGAGTCTGAGGTATCATGACACCAATCGGATCTGAATCTTGGTCGGATATGATGGTTGGGACATTTTCCAAGAGTTATGATGTTGATCCTTTGATGACCCGGTAACATGATTTCATGCCTAGCACCCCCCCCCGGCTGGAGGACCTATCATTATAGATTCCTTTTCAGCAAGGTTATCCGTTCATCCATGGGGAAATTGTAAGACTTATTCTACAAGTTATTCCTGATGGATCCTTCGTGTTTCCAAAGTTTGATCTTCACCTGAAGACCATGTCAATGCTACCTCGAAGCATGTCAATGGTACTCCGATTTTCAACAGGAACATTTGAAGCACGATGCTAAATTTGTTTATCATTTATCCTAACACCGTTATATGGGTAATATCATGAGATTCCTCCCCCCCTTACCTAAAGAGTTGTCTACATTATATCCTGCCATGGATATCATGCTCTGCTTGTCCTTGGGAAGGATATATCCCTGAAATATGTGTTTAGACACATTTTCCTTTCCATTGTTCTGTTTAATATGATAATCATATTTTACTTTCCATTGGTTGTTTGAACCTTTCTTGTGATCTATATGATCTAAGCAGCAATATTCTACTGCTTATGTAAACTCCTCGGTGTGCAATTCTGTCAGTAAGACCCTGTTACTTTTGTTGATGACATTTTGGTAACCACCGATGGACGAGAACTTTGCCTAATGGTCCGCCTCGTTCAACGAGCAGGAAAATGGTTCTCTTCGTCCCTCGCCGTTGGTATCGATGTTGTTGCCGACATAACTGATAGGCTACCCTCTAACACGCCTTACTATCGTGACCGTGCAAGGTGTCGGCCCCCTTCCTACTTTCAACCACATGGTGGGCCCATAACCCACAATTCCACAGGATTGAAAGCTGACTCTCCTGTACACCCCCTGTTTCCCAAAGTTATTCCTCGCGCGTGGACTCGTATGTAAATCACGAACCACCGTCCCAAGTGATCTATTTTGGTATCAGACGCAGTACTTATTCTCGTTGCCTTGAACCCCTTTCACCTTCTGATTAGGCATCGAACGCTTGCCTATCCGTTTGAAAATTCTCGTGGTACCTCCTTACTTTGCTCTCGATATTTTCTTAAGATTCAATTCGAGAGTAACTTCCGCCACCTTCCTCGATGTTATCGACCAGATAGTCAACCTTGTAGAGGTCTGTCCTTTTGAAGCTACCCCTTATCCTTTCCTTAAGTACGATGAAGATCCCCAAGTAAGGACGGCAACTTCATCATGATGACCCGAAGCAGAGAACTGAAGACATCAATGTAATGGATCGACCTCTTCGAGAAGAGCAACCAAAGACGAGAAGATTCGTTAGGATTTCGAAACCAAACCTTTCCCCCTAGTCCCCCTCTTAAATCTCGGGACGAGATTTCTTGTAGTGGAGGAGAATTGTGACGCTCGGATAATCTTGCTAAAATAATCCCACGCTAATCAAGCCACGTCATCCCGATTACTGATGCTAAACGTCCGTTAGTTCAAACCGCGTCAAATTAAAATTTAAAATTAATGTCGACAATAAAAGTTTTCGAAAGTAGAAACAAAAATGTTCGGTGGGTGCCAAATATTACAAGGGTAGTTATGGTACAACAATCACATTTTTAGAAAATGGCTAAATAATTTAAACTGATTTAAAACAGAAAAGAAAATAAATAAAAACAAAACAGAAAAAACTAAAACCTAAAACTAACAGAAAAAAAGGAGAAACCCCCCTCTGGGTCGTGGCCCAACTGGGCCAACCCCCAGGCCCAGCCGGCCCACCCCTCCCCTCCATAACCCCCCACCAGGGGAGAAACCCTAGCCGGTCCACCCACTCCCCCCTCCCCCGTACTACTCGCTCTCG